>NC_030438.2:460000-612500 GCF_001660625.3 Ictalurus punctatus | reverse complement strand
AGATGGGCAGTGAAAGAGAGAAGATGGAAAGGTTAAGATGGGTGAGTAGAGACAGAGGGGTAAAAGGAAAAGAAAGTGAGGGTATGAGATGAAGGTGGAAAGTGTGGACAGAGAATGGGAGCAGATAACAAGGAGAAAACGAGGGGGAATGGAGAGAACTGGAAATGTTTGAGATAGACAGATGAGGGAAGAGAGTGGATAGTGATGGAGGGGTGGATGGTGAGATAGAGAGGGATGAGAGAGATAGGAAAGAGAGAAGTAATGAGGGACAGAATATAAAATTGGATAGGGACCAAAAGGGAAAATATGGAAAGTGAGAAAAAGAGATAGTGAATCAGGGAAGAAAGTGTTAATATACACATGGACAAAGACAAGAAGAAAAAGAGAGAGGAGTAGGAAGAACTTAGATGGCGGCCGAGACAGTCAGGATGAGAGTGACGGGAAAAAGACAAATATTAGGATAAAAATAAATAAATAAAAAGCAGGATAACTGAAGAAAGTGGACAAAGACAGGAGTGTGTGTGGGTGTGACAATTCATGTGAATAGCCTCATTGGAAATATATTTACTGAAAACAATGTTGACACGTCCAATACCAATTTTCCCCACTGTATTTTGATATAGTTAATGAATTTTTTTAATTGAAAATATTTCAAAAATTACATCACCATACCCACAATATCTCAGAAAAGTGCATCACAATATCGATATTATATCACTTTATATAATTAAATTGTGTAATTAGAAACTTGTTTAAATTAGGTTTATCATAAGTTTTGATGAGAAGCGTAATATTTTTATCTGAACCATTCCACCACATTCCATTTTATTTTTTGTACTGTGTTCAGCTACAGTATGTTGTTCTATTCGCCACATGGTGGTTATTGTGTGAAGTACAACAAATGAATTTAAATTCTAAAGAGCATGCTTGCAGGGTACCCCGTGATCACACATGACGAATCGTGTGAAACCATGTGGAAAAACGGTCTTAAAGGCCACATCTGTAGAATTTTCTAAAAGCAGGGGCCACAATGGGGCCACACTTTACAGACAGGGGCCAAGTATAATGACTCAAGTCATGCGCAATTCTGAACTTAATGAGTATTACATACATTTTACCTTGTCATTTGCAGCTCGCTCTAGCACTTAGGACACTGTATACCTTCTTAACTGTTCTTTAAAGCCCTCAAGTTCAAGCACTTTCTGGATTAGCAGAAAACTTTTACAATCACAACTTTAAATTGTTCATAATGTATTTATTTTTTCATTAAGAATAATGCACATACAAACACAAAATAAAATATAATACAATATTTGAAGAAATAAAAGGAAAACAAAGGCACACCATCAGGTCGTAGGGAAGCAGAATAATTATATGACGGCTGGACAGCAGAATGTCTGGAAAGAAGCAAATGAAAATAAAACCAGAGTGAATGCCCCTACACTTTCATAAACCCACTCTCATCAAGACATGCAAACAGTAACTATCAAATTGTTGATTTAGATTATATCATTACAACTGCAGTATGTAAACAGCAGCATACCATCTGGTCCTACTGGGCCAGAACAACTGCTTGGTGACTCTGTTCTGAAGATGGTGGATCATAATCTCTTTCACTAACACTCTGGCTATCTTCATCTGAACCTCCGCCAGCTGAAACATAAATAAATGTTACAAGAATCCATGGATATTTTCACACAAAATGTTTGACAACTATTCATGTGTGAATGTTTTAAGTAAAAGCCTGAATGCTTGAACCACCTATTGAGAACTCTGGTAGACATGAAAATGAACTGTTAACTGTGCAACTGCAAACTAAAGTGTGGGGCTTAACTAATTAGCCAGCTAGCTAGCGACCATCAAACAATGCTTAGCCTATGTAACTAGCTAATAAACTAACTAGTGTGCTGTTGTAGCTAACTAGCTTCCTAATGTTAGACAAAGAGAAGTTAAGTGACAGCAACACTTATGTCCTTTGAGACATTAGTTAAAGTATTGAATAGTTACTCACCATTGAAGCTTAAGTGGACAAAGACTTATAGGCGTAAATCTCCTCGGTGTGAGCACACTTTTAGAGTCGAATTGCCGAAGACTTTGTCAAGACTAATCATCTCATCATTTGTTCAACAAACAAGTATCTTTACTTCATTCACTGGTCTCTCCTGATTGAACCTTTCATTTATTTACAAGGAGTATCATATCAAAACTCATTGCTAATACTAATATGGCTAAGGTAGCTATGAAATGCTAATTACAGCTGCACATGGTATCCATGTTAGTTTTTTGAATACGTTGTGCATCTAGGGGTCAACATTACCATATTGGACCTAATATAAGATATAATTTCTTATATATTATTATTATATTATATTTTCCTTGTATTCAGGCAAATACAGTAATACATGAAAACAAGTTTATACTGTACATGACATTTTTGGAGTCAGGATTATTTCAGTGGGTAATTGTTTTGTGTATGCCAGATGCCCAAGAAACCAGCAGTTGACAGGGATTCCATTTTCACAGTCCTCTGTCCATCAAAAGAGGCAATTGTCCAAAATGGTAACATAGCTACTCATAATCAGAGCATCTTTCAAGGGGTCTCAATGTGTCTTGGAGATGTATGATGCCCTGAGAAGTGGAGTAACAGGAGTGTCAGAAAAAAGCTAAACATTCCCACATGCTGTGTTATACACAGAAGAGTGATTGCATTGTTTAAATTTAATTTCAAAAGCTCAAGTATTTTGTTGTAGGCCACACACCCTCATTTTCCTACTCCTGCTTGGATAAGTCGTCTCTGCTTTTCAGGAAGTTGGGCTTGATGGTGTTTGCACTCAAGTCTTGGTTTGAAGACAGATAGTGGCTTGTCAGTATTAAGTGTTTTTAAGTGTAAGTTTTTAAAGGTCCATTATTTGTGTTAATGGATGTTTGATAGTACACGGTAATTCAATTTCACAAATAAAATCATTTTGGCTTAATTCTTAATTCATTGAGTCACAAGTTCCCACATGTATAAACACAGAGCTATAGCAAACAGATTATGGTGCATGTATTTATTTATGACAATGTTAATATTACTACTGTAATTCACATAACATATACAGTAACAAGTAAACACACTTACCTTGGAGTTCGTGTTACATTTCACACATCCTGTGATCCGCTGTGCCCGTTAACAGTTGAAAACGCACAGTGGATAGATAACAATTAAGTGAATGCGACTATTTAATGTGATTTGTTTTGCTGTTTGGATTTTACCTTCTTACTTCAACTGTATTGTTAAAAAAAAAAAAGACAGTGGCAAAAACGAAGCTTTTATCGGCAGAAACCAGTACAAACCAAGCACAAACGATTGAGCCTATTTGGGGTGAATTTGGAGTATGTGGGGGGACTGGTGACGTCATCGCCTATAACTTAATATCTAATATTTTAAAAACCGAAGCAGCACAAACAAAGCTTTTAGTGGCACAAACCAGCACAAACGTACAAACAAACGAGACTATTTGGGGTGAATTTGGAGAATGTAGAAAATTTGTATCCTGAGGTTGTGTGTGTGCGTGTGTCATGAAGCAGTGGGAAAATACATTCTTATAGATACATTTTATATTAAAGAGCACTAATGTCAAGCTACTTGTATGACATATTTTAAACATATTTATATTTGTGTAAATATATTTAAGTTTGTGAGCAGCAGTGATTATGTTAAAAAAAAAATGTTCAGAAAGACTCCTTTGGATATAGTGTACATAACACAACACGTTTCCTTTGAGATATAATTCCCCACTTGCTGCAATGTGATCTTATTTTCATGGCTGTATTAGGGCTATATGTGGTCCGAAACAGACGTCCATCTTGGGATAAATTTGGACCAAATCAGACAGACTAAACAAAGTCCAATTTTCAATGACTATTTTTGTGCTAAATAAAGGCCATGATAGGCCAACGAGAGTTAGCCCAAAAAAACAATGTCCATGGATGTCTGGTGCTTGGTGGGTGGAGGATTGCAAATTTTTCCACTTAACCATATATAACTGAACAGATATGTCTTCTAAGGCAGTATTCTTAGCCATTAATTATTAAGTCATGTCTATGAAATGTCTGTATAGCATAATGCTTTCTGAGGTGCTGTCATCTGCACCTTTTGATATCCTACATACTGTATCACATAATCCAGTGGCAGAAAACACCAAGGAGAGAAGGAGCAATGTGTAAACATGTTATTTGTAATTATTTATTATTTAAGTTTTTTTTTCTTGTTAGTGTATGTCGGTAACCAGGCAATACGGTAAATCATTTTCTTACAGGTTCCTTTGTAGACAATGTCTAGAAATACCTTGTAATAGAACTGATTTATTTGACAGCAAAGAAGTAAGGCACCTGCCTTCTGTTTGGTTCACAACTTAAGTTTGAGCTGGAACTGAGGGAATCCATCTAACCTGGAAACTGCATAGATCAGTGACAAGTACCATTTTTACAGACACTTTCAAATACCAACATCAATGCACCAAACGAAAGTATACAAAATATTTGATTTATTGTTACCTCTCAAATTGAGAACTGCTCCATGGTTCTTGATCAGTTATAATACAGTCAGTCAGTTGTAGGGACCTCAGTGCACAAACAGAATATATGACCCACAAAACCATACGAACCCGAAAATAATGGACCCTCTCAAATAGATAACCCAAGAGCAAGCTCTGGACCAAACGTTACAAACTAGCTTCACTCAGTTAGCCATGGGAATAATAAAGCAATAAATCTTCACTCATAGACTCTGCGGAGTCGAGTTAATCATTATCTACCTAATCTCAGCTATCCTGGAAACAAAGAACTTCACGTAGTTTGCCACAGAAACATCTGTCAAACCCATTGATTTAGGCCTTTGGCCAAGACTCACCCAACAGATAAAACCCAAGGACCCTCACCAGTAAAGCTGATAACTTCAGGAAGGAAGCCCTTTGCCCCCCACCAATGAGACATTTTGCTCTCTCGCCCAGGAACGCAAAGCACCCCTGTTCACACATTCCACAATCAGAGCACTCCATATAGCCTACAGAGTGTATTAACAGTGCCCAATATGTGTCTTGTTTGGTATGTGTATGTTTTTTGAGTGACTTCCTGAAAGATAAGAGTAAGGAAAATTGATTAGAATGTTATGTATAGGTACTAATAGTTGGGACTAAAAGTTTGATCCACACTCTATAAAGGAAGAAAAGAGAAGGCATGAAACTGTGTGTCCACAAAACCCATGGACTGAGTCATGGGCGGAGAACGTAGCTACACCCCACCCTAACTTCATGCTGATTGGAGTAAAACCATTTGAATACCATGGAAACAATGAGTTCCCTTCAACAAACACTTTCAGAGAGTTCTCCATAATCAACATCTTCGGGGAAATCACATCTGCTTGGAGCATCAGCCTAGAACCACCGCCAAGCTCATCAAGCATTCCACCTATGAGACTCCATTCCATTTATCATTCTGATTGGTGATTCATGATGCCACTCAAAAGCCGACCAGACCACTGACAAATACACATCACTGGAATCCTTTCTGCACAATGACATAATGAGGGAATCCCCAGTTGGAATGACAATTCAAATGCAAGTACTGTACCTCCAGATTCTTGCTGAACTGGTGCATATAATCTTAAGTGTAAAGCCCTTCTAAACTAAGCAAAGGTAAAATAATAAGCTGATAGTTCGTACAGGTCTCTGTTCCAAGCCATTTCACCCTTGTTTATGTATGTGCGTGTATGTGTAGTAGAATAGTTTAATAAAGTCACATCTGTTTTAAGGCATCTGTCTTGCCTGTATTTATAGTCTACTGTCATGAGCTGCCTTGTTATATTGCTCTTAATATAGTGTTTCACTATATTTAGGACATTATTTATGGTGGCCACGGAGGTAAAAATCTAATGCATAATAAGTAAATATTTCAACTTGTCGCTGGAAGAATAGTTGATAAGAAATATTAGCAAACAGCAAAATGTCTCCCTCCGAGCTGATCTGCTAGTCTTCCCTACATAATTTGGTGGAGAATATAGGTAACTTAATCTAAATAGTTAAACTTCCCTTACATATAGGCCTAATGGTGGATAACACAAATAGCTCAATGTAAAACAGCTAATTTTCCATACATATAATGGTGGAGAATGCAAACAGCCCGTGTAAAACAGCAAATTTTCCCTACACAGTTATAAAGCAGAATGCAACTTGGTGATTACTTTCACTCAGGAAAAAACACATAAAGTTGTGAAAGTTGCCAAAGGGGGGGGTGGTATGTTGTTGATGATAATGACTACATGTCAAAGGACAGAGCTAAAAATGGCCATAAATTGTGGGGATTTTTTGTGACTTCATCTCTATCTCAACATTAGAGGAAAGTAAAATCATCACCATTGGAAAAGTGGACAATTTGGCTAATTGCTTTTTTTTTTCACCAAAATACACAGTACACAGAATACATGGAATGCACAGAAGCACTGAAACAAACACACACACTTACCTGAGGCGATCCTCCTCTTTCTTGCGCAGTTTCATATCTCGCCGTACAACCCTGAGCACATGTTCTGCCTCACCATCAGTTAATCCTGAAAGGTCCAGTTTCCGTCCCATCACTGCAGCCAGGTCAGTGGTCAAGCAGTGTTACCAAGATATCAGTGGACAGATGATGGAGAGAAGCCTTCCTAAAAAAAACAGCAGCAAACATTTTGTATTTACTTGATATTTCCAAATGCAAGTTTAATATTTCTTACATTTGTTGGGATTTTAAAATTTTTAGTTCATAGAAATATTGAAGGCAATATTCCAACATTACAATGTAGATCTCACACACTATACTTCCAGTAGTGTGTGGACACTTAACAATCACACTCATATTTGCTTGTTGAACATCCCATTCCAGATTTAGTCTCCCTTTGATTTTACAGTTGTGCTCATAAATGTATATACCCCTTGCAGAATCTGCAAATTATTAAAGTTAGGAGGGACCAAAAAATTTGCATTTTGTTTATTTAGTACTGCCCTGAATAATCTATTTCGCATAACAGATGTTCACAATAATAACTGAATTTACACTAATGAACCAGTTCAAAAATTTACATACCCTTGGATTTTTAATACTGTGTGGCTGGCTGATCAACGTTTTTATGTGTTGTGAAAGTTGTTCATGAGTCCCTTGTTTGTCCCGAGCAGTTAAATTGCCCACTGTTCTTCAGAAAAATCCTCCACGTCCTGCACATTCTTTGGTTTTGCAGCATTTTCTGCATATTTGACCCATTACCGACAGTGGCTATATGATATTGCGATCCATCTGTTCACATTTAAATAGGATGATCTTTGTAAGTTGTTATTATTTTGTCTTCTGGGAAAAATATAAATATCTTTTGTAGATTCTGAAGGCCAGTACTAAATGAAAAAAGCTTTAAAAGCTTTAAATAAAATAATAATGATTTGCAAAGATCATCCTGTTCATAAGTTTACATCCCCCTGGCTCTTAATGTATTGTGTTGCCTTCTTGAGCATCAGTGAATGTTTGCACTTTTTGTATTACAGAAGTTGTATATGAGTCCCTCAATTGTACTAAGTGTAAAAAGACAGATCTCAATAGCATCTTGTGTGAAAAGACGGCTCTCAAGATACTGGAAAACCAAAGAATGTGCAGGACCTGGAGGATTTTTCTGAAGAACAGTGGGCAATTTAACTGCTCACGACAAACAAGCGACTCATGAGCTCAACACTCTCCGCTATCACAAAACATAAATACAGTCATTGATCATCCAGGTAACAACACGCAGTATTAAGAATTAAGGGTATGTAAACTTTTAAATGGGTTCATTTGTGTAAATTCATTTATTGTGTCTTACGTGAAATAGCTTCTTCACAGCAGTACTAAATAAAAAGCAAAATGCCATTTTTATGATCCCCCCTTTTTTTAATTATTAACTTTTTGCAGATTCTTCAAGGGATGTGTAAATTTTTGAACAAAACTGTATAATAGCCTCCACTCTTCTGGAAAGGTGTTCCCCTAAATTTTGGAGCATGGCTGTGCCCATTCAGCCACAAGATCACTGATGGGTGAGTAGGCCTGGGGTGGTCAAAAACAGGCAATCAGCAAACAGACACAAACGAGGCTACACTAGAATCAAAGAAAGCTAGGCTATAAACAAACCATGATTTAAAAAAATGCACAGAACATGAGGAACAAAAGTTGGGCATGGTGATAACACGCATCACTTTGCAATGAATAAAGAGACACGAGGGGTTTAAATACTAAATGAAATCAAGGGTGAAACACAAAACAGCTGAGTTAAATGATGACACATAAGGGAAACAACCAATGACAATACAGGGGTGGAGACAAGACAGAAATCATAACAAATGCACGTGTCAAAAGTAAACAAAGTCAATGTCACTGAAACCTGGAAGCACGCACTTGCGCTCACAAGGGGAACTCGTGACAGACGCTCGCACTTCAAGCTCACGCTTCGGGTTTCAGAGCATACTGTGAGCTCCAGCACTTTGTGTGAGGGGAAATCGTGACAGTCACACTCATGTATGTTAGTTGTGTTTAATAAAAATGTCTCTATTTTTTATGGAAGCCCATTTCCACTTTGGAGAAAAAAATTAAAACATATCTAGCAATTCTGACTTTTTTTCTTGCAATTTTGAGCTAATATCTCACAATTTTGACTTTTTTCTCAGAAGTGCAAGTTTAAAATTCACAATTCTAACTTTATTTCTTGCAATTGTGAGATTATATCTCACAATTGTGACTTTTTTTCCTCAAAATTTAGAAATCCATTTGGTGCAGTATCTGAAATGTGACTAACTTCAGGTAATGAGCATGCGTGCTAGCATCTGCTTTTCCTTGTCTTGACTAGCTGATGAGTATTGTTCATATATAGCCAATTTATGGAGAATAATTGATGCTTTGTTGGTACATTCTTTGTAATGCACTAAATGTTAAGTGGATGTCTAAATTGCAAGAAAAAAAGTTACAACACAGCCTTACATGTGTTCAGGTGCGGCGGTGACTCAGGTGGTAAAGTGGGTTGACCACTAATCACATTGTTGGCAGTTCAATCCCTGTCCCACATGCATCCACATGCCGAAGTGTCCTTGGGCAAGACACTGAACCCCAAGTTACCATGGTTATTTATCAAAAATAAATAAATGCCACTTTGTCTAACTCAAAGTTGTAAGTACCTCCTTATTAATTAATTTGCACAATCATTCATTAAGGTCATACAGTAAATAGTAAATTGTTATCAAATGCAGCTAGTGTTAGCTGCCTTGGTTTGTACCATCACTTCAGTTTGTACCATCACTTCATGTTGGTTTGCTAGTTATAATATCAGTATAACAAGCTAGCTTAGACATCAAAATGAGCATTAGACTGGAAAATCTACAAAACTCCACACGGAGGGTCTGTTAAAACTGTTTATAGCAGAACACGACATAGCAAGGCATGCTACAGAACTGTCAATAGAGTCAAGTATGTGTGTCTGTGCGTGCATATTCATGAAGCTCCTTCAATCACCACATCAATTATGTCGATATACCAAATAACTTCTATAAAATGCATTTATCTCTAAAAAATATATATATATATATATATATATATATATATATATATATATATATATATATATATATATATATATATATATATATATTGGGGGAGATATCAAGGTCAGCTGAACTTGTAAAAGTGACAGAGGACTATTCCTAAAAATTTGTGGAGCTGTAAAATGATAGAGTTCTGCTCAGTCTCCATTCAGTAATATGGGCATGGGTGGGGTTAATAATTGTACTACCATGTCCGCTCACAAATACTGTACAGTCGTTGGTGGAAATGGTGAAATGGTCATGAAGTAGGTTTGCTAACTGTGACGGCGGGGGTGTAGTTGAGCATCAGCTGTGAACAGAGAGAGGAGGCAGGACGAACCGGCAAGTAACGTGGGCTGATTCTCACCTGTGTCTGATTAGTCCGAGTTTACTTATGTGTGTCTTTTTGTGTCTCCAGGCCCTCCTGTAACCCATTGAAAAGCATGGTTTGAATAAACATGAGCCTGGAGCTCAGTTAATAGTCTCTGTCTCTCAAGTCTTCCTGTACACTCTCCCACTAAGGGTTCTACAGTGGTGCCGAGACCCAGGATTTGATATAGACTTGGATGCGACTGGCCGAAAACATTAAGACCCTTGCTATGCACAGCAGCTGAAGGACTCCTGTGGTTGATGGCAGAGGACTGGGATGCAGACCAAATCATCAAGCTGGTGGTACTGGAGCAGTTCATTCGATCAACTCTCAATATAAGTGGGTACAGTGCCACTGGCCTGTGTCCCTTGACAAAGCCATACAGCTGGCAGAGGCTTCTCTAACTCCCACTTTCTTTTATGTCTCCTCTAACTCCCACAGGTAGAACCTGAGCTGTGGGGAAGCCGTTCCTTCATGGAAGCAGAAATACTGTGGTGAATGGTCTGGACTTATATAGCACTTTTTAACCTTAGCAGTTCTACAAAGCGCTTTATACTGTTTCTCATTCACCCATTCACACACCAATGGCAGCAAAGCTACCATGAAAGGTATTCGGAGCAACTTGGGGTTAAGTGCCTTGCCCAAGAACACTTCAGCATGTGGAGACATGTGGGCCAGGAATCGAACCGCCAACACTGTGATTAATGGACAACCCCCTCTACCACCTGAGCCACAGCCACCCCATAAATTCTTATAAGTGTTTATAAGTGCGCCACCAGTGGTGCTTGAAAGTTTGTGAAACTGTTAAAATTTTGTATATTTCTGCATATATTACCTAAAAGTTGACAATAATAACCCAATTAAACAAATGAGACAAAAATATTATACTTGGTCATTTATTTATTGAAGAAAATAATCCAATATTACATATCTGTGAGTGGCAAAAGTATGTGAACCTCTAAGATTAACAGTTCGTTTGAAAGTGAAATTAGAGTCAGGTGTTTTCAAACAATGTTTTCAAAAAGTTGGGTGTAACTTGAGACACTTTGTAACGCATTACTGTAATCTAATTACTTTTTCTGATAACGCAGTAATGTAATGCATTACATTTTAAATTTATGTAATTTGATTACAGTTACTGATGTCAATAAAACTACGTTACTTGCATTACAAATTTATTGTTAAGAAAACAATATTAAGTAAAATGCATTTTAAAATAATCACATTTTGCTTGAAGATTTTTTTCATTAGCCCTGAATAATTCTCCACTTGGAGCGGTTTGTCACAATGTAACTGACCGTCAGTAAAAGAAGACCACCTGAAATCTTCAGTGAACGGAGGTGAGACCAATATATATTATAGGAAAATACATGGAAACACTTGTGTCTTATTGGCTGACAGTCTCTCAATTCTGCCAAACGCTAGCTCACACAGTCAGTGTGAGGAAAAATGGATATATGGCGATTTTTTTTTAACCAGTAAATGGGTTGAACCTGAAACACTAACATCCTCTGATGCTTTATAAGGTGTGTGAATGTCTATATGAATTCGAGTTTACGTGAATATGATATGAGCAGAACATAAGGAAAGATAATGTACTTTGCGAGGCACCGTAGCAGCTAAATCCATAGCTTAATTGGGCCTCCCCTTAGCTAGTGACACCAAACGAGCTTAGTTAGTAAAGTTTAATATTTTATCGGTCTGGTAGTCCTACAAACAGTGACAACACCTGAGGCAAGTTTTATGATAAATCCAACTTTTTCTGATCATGTCAAACATTGATGCATGCTAAAAGTAATGGAGTCCTGTGGGGTGAGCGTGAGCAGTGGAGTACACTGCCTATTGTTTTCTCTGTAACGATGGTACCTGCTGCCTCCAAGTGTTTCTGGAGCTCTTTCTGAGTGGTCCTTGGCTCTTGGGCTACTCTTCTGACTATTCTTCAGACTCCCTGGTCAGAAATCTTGCGAGGAGCTTCTCTGCGTGTCCGGTTGATGACGGAGTGATGTTGCTTCCACTTGCCCAATGGTGCTTACTGGAGGATTCAGAAGTTTTGAAATACGTCTGTATCCGATCCCATCAATATGTTTTGCAAACATAAGGTTCCGAAGATCTTGGGAGAGCTCTTTGCTTTTACCGATCATGAGATGCTTCTTGTGTCCTGTGATACACTTTTGGTAATGAAAAGCTTTTGTATAGACCATCAATTTATTACCCCAGCTGATATTAATTTGCATAAATAGCGGGTATAATTACTTGCGGATTTCAGCTGGTTTCTTGCCTTACCTTGCCTGGGAGAACTTCTTTTTTTTGTGTTCAATACTTTTTTATGTGTCGTTCCACTTTATTACACATAACTTTATTAATGGACTTTAATATTGTGAATTCTTTATATTTCCAGATTTACTTATTTCCCCCACTGTATAGTTGCAAAGAACGTTCCTATAACCTAGGAAGAATGTTGAGAAAACATTGTATATAGTGAAAATTAAATGTTAGAATAACATTTTACATAACATTTTCATAACCATACAAAAACATTGAGTAAACATTTATATAACAAGTGAATGGCATGTTGCAATAACGTTTTGAAGAATGTTTTTATAACCTTTGAAAAACATTAAGAGAACGTTTATATAACGAGGGAACGGAATGTTCTAATAAAGTTTTAAATAACATTTTTATAACCAAGCAAGAATATTAATACATTGTCTAAAACACTGGATGATTTGAACATCCCTAGAACATTCAGAAATAACGTTTTGAATGGGAAGTTGTTAGCTGGGTGACAGGATAGGGTAATACATGCTGGCATTATCATAGTTTCAGTGTCTAATAAGAATAGCAGTGCAGCAGGCAGTGAGATACAGGAATGAGTTGTGACATATGTGGCATTCAAAAACACTTCAAATGAAAAAATTTATTCAGCAAACAAGGCCTAATTAGTCACTTGGCTGTTGGGCAATGGCAAATAAAAATATTGATAGTCCAGACACAATCTGTTTGTCCTGAGCTCTTGAGCTAGTTATTTTTCTATCCCTGCAAGGACATTTTGGTCACTATGGATACCACCAACATACCACTTGTGAATTTCAACCACATTTATTTTTCTTTCCCGATCACTGTACTTCTGTCTCTCAAATTTAAATAAATTCCTGTAAGCAGATTTGTCTATGATTTATAATCTGCAACACATTTTGCATTGAAAATGTAATAAAACACCTTCCAAGTTAATTATACATTCACTCACTATCCAGGTGTATATGGTGTATTTTGTTCACCACCACTTTCTTCAAATTACTGCAATGGAATGCTGTGCGACTTCTCAGAGCTCATAAAAACACACAATCAAGGTTGGAACTGATCTGCTAACTCAGCTCAATACCCTCAAAAAGATTTCCTTTTTCGTTGATGTACTCATTTCCTTAGGTGTGCAGATTCTTATATAAAGTAGACAAGCCTGCATAATGGACCTTATTAATAATTAACAACAAAAAAATGACACCAGGTTAATATTTGTAGCTTGAAATCCAGCACAATGTTAATTTGATTTTAACAATACAATATAAAGGTCTTTTTTTTATTATTTGTAGATATAATTTCAGAGATATAAAGTTCCTCTTTAAGGATGCTGCAGACAACCTGTTCATATTTCTTTGTGGTCATGTTACCTAAATAATCCACCACCAGGCCCTGTCCTTCATGGGCAGGCTCTGTGGAGTCCTGTAGTGCATCTTAACAAACAGATCAAATTCAACACAGAATTTCTCAATTCACAAAAATACTCTGCTCTCATGAATATCAAACGATTGCAAACACAACACTTGCTTATCAAGCAAAATCATTGTTAAATATAGGTGTGCAACAATTATTGGCACCCCTATGAATTCATATGAGAAACGTATATTTGAAGTATACTCCCAGTGATATATATTTTTTAAAACACCTGGCTGATTAGGAACAGGAAATTCCTCATATAAATATGAGGTAACGCATAGGCCAAATTCTCTTAGTCATTCATAACAATGGGTAAAACCGAGGAATTTAGCAGTGAAGTGCGGCAAAAGGTTGTTGAGCGTCACAAAATGGGAAGTGTCTAAAAGAAAATAGCACAAGCATTAAAAATGCTTTTCCACCATCAGGACAATGATTAAGAAGTTCCAGTCAACTGGAAATGTTATGAATCAACCTGGAATTTATTAATCAACCTATATTGTCTCACTGTGAAGAGGATGGTTCGAGTAACCAAAAAATCTCCAAGTATCACAGCTGGAGAATTGCAGAAGTTAGTTGCGTCTTGGGGTCAGAAAGTCTCCAAAACTACAATCCAAAGTCACCTACTTCACCGCAAGTTATTTGGAAGAGTTTCAAGAAAAAAGCCTCTACTCTCATGCAAAAATAAAGTCCAGGGTCTTCAGTTTGCCAGACACTACTGGAACTTCAAATGGGATCGGGTTCTATGGTCAGATGAAACCAAAATAGAGCTTTTTGGTAATAAACACCAGAGGTGGTTTTGTCTCACACAGAGAGGTAGCCATATGGAAAAGTACCTCATGTCCATGGTTAAATATGGTGGTGGCTCTTTAATGTTTTGGGGCTGTTTTTTTTTTGCCAGAGGACAATTTTCCAAAATATACATCAAAATCAACACAAAAATGGTTTACTGACAACAAAATCAAGGTCCTGCCTTGGTCATCCCAGTCCCCTGACCTGAAACTGATAGAAAACCTGTGGGGTGAACTGAAGAGGAGAGTCCACTAGCGTGGACCTTGAAATTTGAAGGATCTGGAGAGATTCTGTATGTCTGAGATCCCTTGCCAGGTATTCTCCAACCTCATCAGGCATTATAGGAGTAGACTCAGAGATGTTATCTTAGCAAATTTAGGTAGCACCAAGACTGCCAATATTAGTGGAGGGCACTCTACATGTTTCCAAGAAGACAAAATAATAAAATTGACACCGATCATCCTGTTAAAAAATTTACACCCTAGGATCTTAATGTATTGTGTTGTCTTCTTGAAAATCAATGAATGTTTGAACCTTTTGTAATAGTTGTCCATAGCGTGAAAAGATGGATCTCAAAACAGTCTTTGATCATCCAGGTAACAACACACAGTATTAAGAATCAAGTGTATGCAAACTTTTAAACTGGTTAATTTGTGTAAATTCAGTTATTATTGTTTTGTGGACTACAGATGTGGCCTTTAAAAATGCACGTTTTTTCACATGGTATCACGCGATTCGTCACGTGCGATCACACGATATACTTAAATAATACATATATTTAAATAAGCTTCTAATTAAAAGATTATGTAAAATATAAAGTGTGCGTGATCGAGTCTCATAGTACAGGTACAATAACTATAGTATTTAAATTAAGGTGGCATTGTCTGTGTGCTAGGATAGTGCAATGGTAACATGCAGGCTTTCTATGCCAGCAACTGTTTCTTAATTTTAACATTTAAATTGTTTTTTAAATGAGTGGGAGTTTTTTTTCCACTGTAGAAAGTTCATCTAGGTGACACTGAATGAATTCCGCGTGAACAACACTGACTGGAGGCCCATGCCAATTAGAAAAATTCAGGTGATGGACTATTAGCAAGTTATTGTCATCCATTCATATAATTCCAAAAAGTAATGTTTTTTTTCACTATTTAACTGTCTTTTTATTTTGATAATGTAATAAATTGCATATATAAAATTATTTTATTTACAAGTGTGATGTTTTTAATTTTCGATTATTTGTCATTTAGTACAGCAGACTTCTGATTTGATGACATAATGCTTATATATTCAGAAACAGAAGTAACTAAATACAAAAATGCTACTTTCAATTTTAACTCTGACATAGTGCTTTCAGTTGATTTATGTTTGAGCTGCAGAGATATTCTCGACAACTATATTATATAGTTATACTGTTATACATTTTTGAATATATAAAATTGTTTTATTTAACTGTAGACTAAAAAATAAATCAATGCTTATAACATTATTTTACAATGGCAGAAATCATTTCCTATTCCAAATGCAGTTTGGCTTTTTATATCTTTAGAACATTGAACGAATATTGTTTATGCTGGGGGGGAAATTACTATATAGTTTGCAATTTTATAATGGGTCTTATTGAGCAACTGATAATTTCTTACTGACCTATTTTCACTGTCCCACCAGTTACAATTGTGACCAAGAATTTTTGGTGGGCAGAGGTTCACCAATCTTTTTTGAGACGTGTTGCTGCCATCACATTCAAAATTACCCTGTTTTTCCCTTAAAATGGTACATTTCTTCAATATAAACATTTGGTATGTTTTCTACATTATATTGGGAATAATACATGGGTTTATGAGATTTGCAAATCATTGCATTCTGTTTTTATTGACATTTTACACATTTTTTATATGTTGATGCTGACAGTTGCTGTCTTCTTCATTTTTTTATTTTTAACTGGAAACCCCCACAGGCGCCTTTTCTTTCAGCCGAGGGAAAGTTTTAAATGATGGCCCTGTGCCGTACATGGGGTTTATTCATGTAAAAAAATCAGGTTGCTGGTGCTGCCATCCTTATGGAGGTCTACAAATATAGTCTATGGATTTTCTGTCAGTCTCTTGTTTTTGTAAACTTTTCGTGCAGTTTCATTTGAAATATCTTTTGAATAGTTCAGTGGAATGGCCTCCACACTTTAGGTTTGTGTGGGCCAGAGGTTATGGGTCATTTGCACCTGTACGTGGGGTTGGGTGTCGATAATTCCTGTTACTGTTTTGGCCAAGACACTTTCACACCTTCCTTTTCACTCCTCCAACATGTAGGTCGGGTGGTTAAGTAAAGCTAAACTCTCATAGAGCAACTGTTCAGTGGGCATAAAGACATAATGGTGGAAAGTAAAAGTCATACTATAAATAATTACTTGAGTAAGAGTAATAAAGTAAGAGACTATTCAAGTTACTAATTACTTCGGATCTGATTAAAATCAAGGGAAAATCCTGAATTTCACACTCAGTGTGTGTGTATGTGTGAGTTGACGCTTGCTTCTTCCCCTCTCCAGGACGCTAAAAACGTGAGCAGCTATGTCAGACCACTGCAGTGCGTCGTGAGGCTTGCGACCTCATGATACATCATTTAAACTAATTATTAAAACTACATATATTCATTAATATTTAACAATAACTGAGGAACAGCATAGAATGTAGCGAAGAAAAAGTACATTTCTGTGATTAAAAATGAACTTGAGTAAGAGTATAAGTATGGACAGTTAACTATTATAAGTAAAAAAAATTTCAAAAAGTTACTGAAGTAAATGTACCGCGTCACTACCCATCTCTGGATATCCGTGATAATCAGGATGTGTAAATCACCTTGTGAATATGCTCTTTCTGTAACAACACATTTGATAAATGTTGCCACATGTTTAAATGAATACATAAAATGTTAGAATATTTGGGTTAATTTTGATCAATGCACACAGTACAGTACAATATAACTCAATTCAATCACATGGAACCGATGTAGGAATTAAATAAATTCAATGAGGTTTTTTTCAGTGTGTGCACTTCTGTGTTCACTTTAAACCAGCTCTTAAATAACTTAATCTAAGAAAATAACAAAATGTTCCATTATAAGTTTCCACTATAAAGGAGAAGATGGAATTCATTCAGTGTTACCTTGAGGAACTTACTAAAGTGAAAGAAAAAAAACCCCAGCTCATTTAAAAAACATTAAACTGAGCTGAATCTCTGGTATACTAAACCTGCATGTTACCACAGCAAATACACATTCAAATACACATACCAGACACGCAGGAAAATGAGTGGTGTTGGCAATCCAGCTAACATAGCAAGCTCAATAGTGTACAGTGTGCCATAGGTGCAGCAAGGGAATCAACTCTGCCATGTATGCGGTTCTTAGACACAGGCCTGTAGTGAGTAGAGGGTTGGGTAATATGGAAAAAACTCTGAGAAGAAAAATCCTCAAATGAGGGGTAAACAGAGGAAAACTCAACCCTAGTCCCTGTGCTATGTACTGGCAGATCCGGCTAATGTAGCAGGCTCAGCAGTTAACAGTGTACAGGACAGTAAAGGAAGCCCACTGGATAACATTTAGCCACAGGCCTGGCAGTCAGTTAGACAGCATGCAGCAGGGAAAAACTCTGAGCCAATAATGCCAAGGCATGAATTCTCTGATGAGAGGCGTGAAATAGAAGTAGTAGAATCCCAATCGTGAAGACACAAACAAAAATAAGTTTATATTAGCAGACTAGGATTTCCCATTTTTATCCCTGTGCCACAAGTCTGATCGTGTTGATCAGGACTTTGCAACAAAATACAATCAAAGCTACTTGCTTCTAATACACAGATGATGTTATATCTATTCAGATGCCTGTATGTCTCATTTCAATAAGGAGGGTGAAGAATCTACAGATGCAGTGTTGCCTATCCTTTCCTGCCCTTTCTTGTGTACTTCTCTTTCTCTCTCTCTCCAATTTCAGGTTTTATTGCTTAGTGAAGTGCTGAATTGATCAGTCTGTAGTATGTTAGAGTACAGGCTTGAGAGCCAAGCTGAGAAAGGTCATTATATAGTCCCCTCTGAAAGTATAGGAAAGGCAAGTTGTAGGGAAAATGTGTTATTTTTTGATTAAGCTGCCTGCGCTCTTCACCATTATATGTAAGGGAAGTTTAGCTATTTAGGTTAAGTTACCTATATTCTTCACCAAAATATGTAGGAGAGACTAGCAGAACAGCTTGAAAGGAGAAAGTTTGCTATCTTAATATTTCTGATCAACTATTCATCGGCGATAAGTTGAACTTAGAGTATTTATTAATTATGTATTAGATATTACCTCCGTGGCCAAAAGCAATAATATCCTAAATATAGTGAAACACTATAATAAGAGCATAGTAACAAGATCGGCAGTTCAAGACAGTAAACTGTAAATATAGACACAAGGCACGTATCTTATAAACAGGCGAGACTTTATTAAACTATTCCAATATACAGAAAGTAATCTAACACATAAACACACACACACGCACACACGCACACACACACACACACACACACACACGCATGCACACACACATAAACAGGGGTGATGAGCCAAAATGGCTTTGAACAGAGAATGAATGAAAACCCAAGTTTCTAGCACTGTATGCTATTTCATAGATCATGACCTGAATGAATCATCAACTTATTGATTTAAGCCTCGCTTCATTTTAGTTTTCATTTTAGAGTCCCAGTGATGTGAATTCCTCAGCGGTCTGGTTGGGTTTTGGAATGGCGTCTTGGGAGACCAATCAGGATGATGAATGGAATGGAGCCTCGTAGCTGGGTTGCTTGATGAGCTTGGTGGCGGTTCTTGGCTGATGATCAAAGCAAGTGTGATCTCCTCATGAATTCAAGGGGCAAGAACTTCTGAAGCTCTTGGTTGACAAGAACTCTTGCTGTTGCTGTTAGCTGATGAGGACTCTCCAAACATGTTGATTGGGGAGAACTCTCTGAATCGTTGTTCAACGAGAATGAGAATCCCCCGATAGATTCTGTGTCAAGGGGTTTTAACTCTTCCTAGCTGGGCTGACACTGAAGTGTTTTGCTCCAATCTGCATAAAGTTAATGCAGGGTGTAAACTGCATTCTCTGTCCATAACTTTACTCAGCCCATAGTCTTTGTGAGCACAAAATTTCTCATCTTCTCTTTTGTTCTTTTTATAGAGTATGTATTAAACTTTTAGACCCAACTGTTGATACTTGTACATAACTACATTCTACCTGAATTTCCACACTCTCATCTTATAGGAAATCACTCAACGAACACACACATACCAAACAAGACATATGTTGGCCACTATTAATACAGTTCAAATGACCAGCCACAATAATCACGACATTAATTAATGCGACATAAATCAAACCAATAGTGGCAACTCTGTGGTAATAAGCACAATAATTACAGGATAGCACATGGAAGAACATCAGCAATTGCAGTAGTTAAGGTACTATTCTTGCACCCCTTGGTACTGTAGGATATATGGAGTGTTTTGATGCAGTCTGTGGAATGTATGGATATGATAAGGAACGGGGGGCTTTGTGTTATCTGGGGGAAAGAACAAAGGTCTCATGTGTTAACCCTTTCCTGAGGCCCCCCTTTCCTGAAGCTTAGGTCATCAGATTTACTGGTGAGCCTTTGGATTTTATCTGTTGGGTGAACAATCTGGTTTTGACCAATGGCCTACATCAATAGGTTTGACAGGGTTTCTGTGGCTGACAGGGTTCAGCTCTTGGTCATGGATAGTATCTAACCCTTGCCCTAGTGTTCACAGGATAGCTCAGATTAGGCAGACCCAAACAGGCAGTAATTGAGTTGACTCCTCTGTGTCTGCTGAGTGAGGGTCCATTGTTTCATGGTTCTCTTTTGTGGGTCTTCTGGCTGTTTGATCACTTTGCCATACAAAGGCAAATTCTTTTGTTTTTGTTAGACACTGAAGACATTTGGGTTTGATTTAATCAAAAGATGAACATGAGATGGTAGATCACAATATCAGCACTCGATGATAGAAACATTGTGAGAGCTGTTAAGAAAATCCCAAATACAACAGTTAGTGACATCACCAACAACCTCCACAGGGCAGGAGTGAAGGTATCACAATCCACCGTTCGAAGAAGACTTAGAGAGCAGATATATAGAGGCCATACCACAAGATGCAAATCACTCATGAGCATTACGAATCGGAAGGCCAGATTGGAATTCACGAAGAAATGCAGAGATGAGCCACAAAAGTTCTGGAAGCAAAATTAAACTCTACCAAAGTGATGGAAAGGCCAATGTGTCGAGAAAGAAAGGATCATGATGCAAAACATACAAGCTCATCGGGCAAGCACAGTGGAGGTAGTGTCATGGCTTGGGCTTGCATGACTGCTTCTGGAATGGGATGACTAATCTTTATTGATGATGTAACTCTTGATGGTAGCAGCAGTATGAATTCAGGAATCTACAGAAACATTCTGACTGCCAATTTACAGAGAAATGCATCTAATCTAATTAGGAGGAACTTCATCATGCAGCAAGACAATGACACTGCCAACACAACAAAGGACTTCATCAGGGGAAAAAAGTGGAAGGTTGAAGACTCACCAGACCTTAACCTAATTGCGCATGCATTTCACCTTCTGAAGAGGAGTCTGAAGGGATTGGCCATGCCATCCCAATTCATTCGGAAGGTACTGTATGAAGGAAATATGCGCATTATAATGTATACACTCTAGACAGTTATTAGTCAAAAGGCTTTTTATAGGAAAGTGGAAGTCAGAAGGGTGGGGGGTTTTCATTCAGCTTATGGAATGGAATAGGGAATGGGTAAAAGATGGGCAATGGGTGTGGAGATTGACGGGGAATTATAGTGTGTGTGTGTGGGGGGGGGGGGGGGGGGGGTGAGGACTGCTCACTGAAAACATGAGAGATTTGATGGTAAATGAGGGAGGGAAGTGAGGAAGAGAAAGAGATAGAAATGACACTGAACGGTAAGCCTCAAGCGATGACTCAGTCAGCTGTGCTCTTTAGCTCCACCAGTCATGTTACACTGAAACTGTTTACACCATTCTGGTAGCCAACGTGCGCACACACAAACACACACACACGCACACAAGTTTGTGTCTAAAAATTGTTGTCATTAATGTCCATCTAGGATCTTCAAATAAACTCCAATAATAACCCTCAACATTCTCATTACTTAAAAAAAAAAAAGTTTACTAAAACACCTAATCTTAAGCAAACAGGACAGATGACAAATAACCTAATTTAGTCTTAGAGAATTTTTAGCAGCGCAAGGTTAATGTGTTCATGGTGAGAGCAGATCTTGACAAAATTTATATTTTCACTTAAAGACAGTCTGAGAGTGAGAGAATCAAATTGCACTAACTGGCTCTACATATGACTGACCTGAATCCTGATGACATTTTTCAAGTCAAGTGTATGACTAAACTGCATTAAATCCAACAAACATCTAAGGATCCGACACTGTTTGTTTATTGTATATTGACATATCACATCACAGCAATACCTTTTCATCCAATGATCAACAGTTATTTAATACTGTTGTTACTTTGAGCTCATTTTAAAATATTTAATAGCTTGATGCATAGCACGGAATCTTCAGACAAGGAAGTGTGAAAACATGCCATGTAGATGTTGCTGGAATGAATGTTGGAAGTTGTAGCTGTTGAGACATGGCGCAAAACCAATGCAGAAAGAAGTGTGGGAAGTTTTCACCCACTCATATGGTCAGTAAAGTTATTCATTCATCTATAGTAATTGCCTTATTCAGGTTAGGCCTACTGTCTTTTTGTTTTTTTCTATGTCCATGTGGATTTCTTCCAGGTTTTCTGTTTAAATACCAGCTCCCAAAAATCATACTGATAGGTGGATTGGCTACATCACCCATAGTTGTGAATGTATGTGTGCATGGTGTTCCAATCAGGGTTTGTAGCTGCCTCTTGCCAATTGTTCCCAAGTTAGGCTCCAGATCCACCATGACCCTAACCTGAACTCAGGACTGAACTGGGGACCCTGGAGCTGTGAAGCCACCATTCTACTTACTGCCATTATCAGTATACTTTTACAAAAAAGCTAACACCCTGAAAGAACACTTCAGCTGCCCCACTATATGTAATCTTAAATATTTTCTCTTTCACAAAAGATTCCAAGAAAGAAGCTGAAAGGCAGAACTTATGAAAATGCATAAGTATATATATATTTTTAAAGTATAGTCAGGTCCATAAGTATTTGGACAGTGACACAATTTTTGTGATTTTTGTTCTGTACAGCACCACAGTGGATTTGAAATGAAGCAATCAAGATGTGATTGAAGGGTAGACATTCAGCTTTAATTCAAGCGATTTAACAAAAATATTGCAATAACCATTTAGGAATTACAGCCATTTTTTACAGAGTCCATCCATTTTCAGAGGCTCAAAAGTAATTTTACAAACTAACAATCATAAATATTAGGATCATTTTTAATATGTGGATGCAAATCCTTTGCAGTCAATGACTGCCTGAAATCTGGAACCCATGGACATCACCAAATGCTGTGTTTCTTCCCTTGAGTTACTTTGCCAGGCCTTTACTGAAAGTGCCTTCAATTGCTGCTTGTTTGTGGGTCTTTCTGCCTTCAGTTTTCTCTTCAGAAAGTGAAAAACATGCCCAATAGAGTTGAAGTCATCTGACATTTAAGACGTTTTTTTTTTTTTTGCCTTAATAAGCCCTTACTTACGCAGTATGTTTTGGGCCATTATCCATCTGTACTGTGAAGTGCCATTTTATCAGTTTTGCAGCATTTGAGTGAATCTGAGCAGAACCTATATGCTTCAGGATTAATCCTGCTACTTCTTTCAGCAGTCATATCATTAATAAACACCAGTGACTCAGTTCCATTGGCAGCCATATGTGCCCATGGCATAACAATTCCTCCACGTGTTTGACACATAATGTAGTATACTTTGGAACATATGCCCTTACTTACCTTCTCCATACCCTTCACTTCCAAATCATTCTGGTACAAGTTAATCTTGCATTAGAACTGGTCAGGCTCTTTTAGAGGATTTTTTAACAAAAAATTCTGGCCTTTTCTGTTCTTGAGTGTTAGCAGTGGTTTGCATCTTGACAAAAACTATTTGTATTTACATTCATGAAGACTTCTTTTGATTGCAAACTTTGACATTGATATGCCTACTTCCTCCAGAGTGTTCTCGACTTGGCTAGATGTTGTGAAGGCTTTTTCTTCTACACAGAAATAATTCTATGACCATCCACTTTAGTTGAATTTCATGGTCTTCCAGGCCTTTTATTGTTGCTGAGCTTGCCAGTGCATTCCTTCTTTTATAGAATTTAATAAATTGTTGATTTGACCACTCCTAAATGTTCTGCTATCTCTCTGTTAGATCTGTTGTCTTTTTTCAGCCTAATGATGGCCTCCTTTACTTGCATCAGCACCTCTTAGGACCGAATATTGACAGTTCCAATGAACTGCAAATTCAAACAATGCAAATTCAACGCTTGGAATCAACCCCAGAGCTTGTATCTCCTTCATTTGTCATGAAATAATGAGAAAAAGGGCTACAACTTTTGTCCGATTACTTTTGAGCCTGTGAAAATGGAGGGACTGTAAAAAAACTGCCTGTAATTCCTAAACAGTTAATGCAATATTTTTTAGTAAAC
Source organism: Ictalurus punctatus (assembly GCF_001660625.3). Lineage (NCBI taxonomy): Eukaryota > Metazoa > Chordata > Actinopteri > Siluriformes > Ictaluridae > Ictalurus > Ictalurus punctatus. The sequence continues at coordinate 588,323 of NC_030438.2, read as the reverse complement.
CCCTTGAATTAAATCTTAGTCTACACTTCAATCACATCTTGATGGCTTCATTTCAAATACATTGTGGTTGTGTACAGAAGCAAAATTAAGAAAATTGTGTCACTGTCCAAATATTTATAGACCTGTTTGTAACGCTACTTTCTATTTCAATAATTTCACATATGAATTCAAAGTCACACTGCACTCACTTGTATAGTTTGACTCAGTGGTATGCCTAGCTTTCCATAAATTTATATAGAATTTTATTTTAAATACATTATTATCAGATATCAAAGCACAAGTAAAGGTCCAATGGACATGACCCCACTGGTAACTATAGCAACAGGACTAGTACAGTCCCCTTTGAAAGTATTGAATCTACAGAAACAATTCTGTTTGTTTCGGTATACATCGAAAACATTTGGGTTTGAGATCAAGAGATGAATATGAGATGACAGATCAGAATTTCAGATTTCACTTCCCCATATTTACATCTAGATGTGTTAAACAACTTGGAACATGGCCGTTTTTGTTTGAACACACATTTTTTCAGGTGATTAGAATTACTGCAACATGTGACTGATATGTGTCTTTTGCTGCCCAGGTGTGTGCGGTTAGATTGATTGTTTAAATGATAAATAGCTCTGAATGTACTCTTAGTTTCACTGTGAAGACTGCTTTTATTTGAAAAAAGGATAAAGCAACATGAAGACCAGAGAGCTGTCTATGGGAGAAAAGCAAGCCATCTTGAAGCTGAAAAAAGGGGGCAAATCTATCAGAGCCAGTGTACAAGCATTGGGTATAGCCAATACAACAATTTGGAATGTCCTGAAAAAAAAAGAAACCATTGGTTTCTAACAAACAGACATGGAACAGGTTGGCCAAGTAAAACAACAGCAGTTGATGATAGAATCATTATGCGCGCTGTGAAGAACACCCCAAAAACAACAGCTAGTGACACCACTAACAACCCTCACAGGGCAGAGGTGAGGGTATCACAATCATACAGTTTGGCGAGGTCAGTCGGTCACCGGCTTGATGCAGTTACTGCAAGCAAGGGATATGCAACCAAATATTAAGAGTTATTTACTCTAATTTACTTTAAGTCTATCTGTTCCTAATTGCTACATAAAATTGGGTGGTCTGCCACAAAAGGCGCCATGTTTTAAGCTGTTTAACATATCTAGATGCAAATATCAGGAAATGAAAGCTGAAATAGTTGTCTATCGTCTCGTATTCATCTTTTGATCTCAAACTAAAATGTCTTCAATCTATAGCAAAAAATTGGCCTTGCTGTTCCAATACTTTCGGAGGGGACTGTATGACGTGCAGGACGGATTCTAACTGGCCTGTTTACACCCTGTTTAACACATCCATGTCTTTCAGCGTGACTGGGGGAAAATGTTAATTTGACCAGCAGAATATCAGGAAAACGAGGCGAACATGCAGGCTATTTACCCTATAACGCACTGTAACCGCACCTGCCTGGGTAAACTGAGATACATTAGGCTACGTGATCCTCCCCCCCCCCCCCCTCACATTTCAGCGGCGCAAACATACCCTTTACAACAACCCACAGCCCGTTTTAACACTCAAGCAACATATCCACGGATACAGGTTATTCTTGCACCTGTTCATAATCCGCTAATCAAAATGACCACTGTCGGTGGTTCCGCATTTGTGCGCGCACGCGGTCCGTTTCCTCGTTCATGTCCTGATAGTGCCACGTCCTACAATCCTGTCTCACACAATCTAGGTTTACCTCTGCAAGCATCAGCATCCTAAACTTTGTTCATAATTAACTCAAGCACCCCATCATCCTTAGGTGTCCCATTTCTCAGAAGCATCCTAAATAACTTACGCACGGGCGCCGGATGCTGAATACGTCTCCAGATAGAAAATCCCGGTCTCCCGGACGTGTTTTTGCTCGGTGAAGCTGCTCTCGCGCTGCTGCTTTCAACCTGTTTTTCCTACACCGCCGCGATCGGCGTCACGCGGTTCGACTTAGCGCACCGACTGCCAGCAAGCCGATTTGCGGGGATTTGCATATGCTCCGCGTTTTGAGGTGGAAGCTAAAACAGGTTTCTCTCTCCGGATGGAGGGTGCTGATAATAAATACCGAAAAAATGATTGGCTGGATCCCAAAACGCTTGGTAATCGCTGCAGAAGTACACTTTATCAGTACGGCATAATGGAGAATAAAGCCTGGGTACTGCATCATATGTCTAGGAGATAGGCATTGCGGAGCCACTCCCTTAAAAAATCCAGCGACTAAATCTGAGCACCTGCATTTTTTATTCATCCAGCCACTGTGCTGATGCATGAACTCGTCTGATTACTATATGCGCGTTATGGTAAAACAGTTAGTTTAAATCCATACCTAAACCTTACTGTGTGTGTATATGGATCTGGTGCTCAGTTTTCATATGAAAAACACACTTAACATACTGTATTTGCTAAATATACTGTATTGATAGTGTATATTCATAAAAATGTACTACTGTAGCAAAATAAGCAGAGCGGCTTCAAATTATATACATACATGTTGATATTTTTTCAAGATGTGCTAAATTAACACACACACACACACACACACACACACACACACACACACACATATATAATTCATGTTAATTGTCTTAAAATAGAATAAGTGGATCTAATGGATGCATGAATATGGATAAAAATGGGATATAATGGATGCATGAAACACCCCACAACTATGGTTAAATGATGCATTGATGGATTTTATGTTAAGCAATTAGCCCTCACAATAAAGAAAAAAATAATAATGGAAACAGTTTATTTAGAAGTACAGTTACACAAGATTTTTGATGGAGAAGAATCCGGGCTCAGCACTGGATGATTTACAGTCATAGGGGGAAGGGACACAGTTTTGAGACCATGATCAGCAATTATAGGATAGATAAAGAAATGAAAGAAATCAATAAAGAAAGTAAATCTTTGAAACACACATCTACTGTGATTCCTTGGCAGACATAAAGGGTCATAGTAGTATCTCTGGGTAACATGGAGACATAATAGCAACATAAATGTGTCAGAAGGGCCCCACATATTTATTTTGCCTGGGGCCCCCACATAATCTAGGTTTGCCTCTGAACACTTTGCAAGTTTTGTGCAAAGCCAAACATGTGTGCATGGGTTACAGAGGATGCATAAAACCAGTTACATATTGGACTAACATCTGTGAAAAATGTCCACTGAATGCAGTGTACAGTTTTACACTGCATAAGGCCATGTTTTGAACAAATTGAGTAAGTGTATATAACTTAGATGTAAGAACCCTATGTATGTAAGAACTCTTATGTAATATAGAATGTCAAGTTGTTCTGAAATGTTTCACCTAGATATTGTTTCCAGTCACCCTTTGCAGTCATGAAAAATCTCAGACTTTTACAGTATAGGCTAGATATTTTGCCTTTAAAAGATAATGGTTGCTCCACAAAGGAGTCACAGGAATTAGACAAGGGCAAAACTGGAAACTGAGGCAATGTTTTGTGTACAAAATCTATGACCTGAGGCTACGAGGAAAAATTGTCATTAGACAGCTTAAATTCATCACATGAGTTGTGCAAATGCTTGTTTGGTTTACCACTCTGAGTCTGAGCTGTTGTTCTTAGACATTTCCACATCACAATAACAACACGTACAATAGAGCAGGGCAGCTGACAGTGTCACGTTGAAAATCACAGAGTTTATCAGTACAAGTCATTCTATTGTCATCTACTCTGTATGGAGATAGTATGGTTGTGTGCTTGATTTTATGCACCTGTTATAATGAGTGTGGCTTAAATAACCCAATATTAATCAAAAGGGATATCCACATACTTTTGATATATAGGTATCTTCACATATCACACCCACCTACCAGTAAAGAATGTGCCAAACTTCAGAAGGAACTCCAGAAGACAGAAAAAAAAGAAGAAGAAAAAAAGAATTCACGAGGCAAACAACACAAACTCGGCATTTGATGATGTCCATGGGTTCCAGAAGTCAGGCAGTCATTGACTGTAAAGTATTTGCATCCAAGCATTAAAAATAGTATTTATAATTGTTAGTATGTCCAATTTATTTTGAGCCTGTGAAAATGAAGAGACTCCATAAAAAATGGCGGTAATATTTTTGTTAAACCAATTGAAACAAAACTGATAATCTACACTTCAATCACATCTTGATTGCTTCATTTCAAATCCATTGTGGTGATGTACAGAGGCAAAAATACCAAAATTATGCTTCTATACAAATAGTGATCGACCTGACTGTAAATGATGTGCTTTTTAATAACCAGTGAAGGAAAAACACATGCACAACTGAGACAAGCTATTATTAGACACAAGTGAAAAGCTCTTTAGCTTCTAACCACAAAGTCTACAAGTACAAAACTCCTAATTAGTAAAAATAGAGAGAATACCTGATTCAGTCTGGGTGGGGGAGTTGCCACATTAGTTACATAAGAGCTTGTTTGTTTAGTGCACTAATAACTTCAGAACTGTGCTAATTCCATCTCCATAATATCTTGCGGTTTATTTTCCCAAAATTCTTGATCGTACTAACAATACTCCAGTATTTCTTTTTATATAAATATTTATGCAATATGAACATCTAATACTCCTTATGCCATAACTACAGACCAGGGGTGCACAAGTCCATCCAGTAAGCTCAGTTCAATGATTTTCTTGCTTATGAATGGAGTCATTGACTGAACTGTGTTCGAGCAGAGAAATCCTCAAAGTTCCAACATCTTGAGCCCTCCAGGTCCTACAGAGAAGTTACCTTGTTCTACATATGCAGAACTAATGCCAATGACTGTGAAATAGCTTATATTTCCAGTTAGTAAAAAAAACCTTTAGTGTTCCATTTGAGATGAAACTACCCTTCTAAAATTCATACACTAGATGGTAGAGTACATAGTGAATAGTGTTTAGTGGAGGAGAGAGGGTACAACCGAGGATGCAGAGGCCCGGGTGGGGAGGTATCCAGTGTGTCTTCCTTGGCTTGGTTCTCATGCTGCAATAAATAAAATCATAAATGGGAATTGTGTGAATTTACACAGCTAACTGCATGGAATAGCATAGTTTCTTGTAATAGCAGGACAAGTTTTAACACAGCATTACAACTTGCCCCCTGTGTGCAACTGAGATTCAGACCTGACTATTCAATTCTCTGGGCTATATAAGCGTTTAGAGACTATGTAGGATTATAACCGAGAGATTAAAGATTAAAAGGATAATAAATGTGCCTCATTATAAATTAACACTAAACACAGAGCTGAACATTATCATACCAGTGTACATGGAAACTAAAAAATAAAGTCAGTTAAAACATACCCCACGTTAGGTTCTGCCTTGTTCTCACCTACATCATTTGGGACACAACTATAGTGTTGTATATTCTCATCCTATTTCATAAACATTTGGCATGAGGGATTTCACCATCTGCCAAGAGCAGTATGCTTCTAAACTGGGGTTCTAAACAGAGGAGTAGAGAACAATTAGAACAACCTCCATCCTGGGGCTCTCTCTTACTACCTACTATAAGACATAATTACTACAAAAAGAGTGCCCTGGCACCCTTGGCAAATATGAGCAAAACTGTAGGGTGAACTGAAGAGGAGAGTCCACCAGCATGGACCTCGAAATTTGAAGGATCTGGAGAGATTCTGTATGGAGGAATGGTCTCAGATCTCTTGCCATGTACTCTTCAACCTTATCAGAAATTATATGAGAAGACTCAGAGCTGTTATCTTGGCAAAGAGAGGTAGCATAAAGTATTGACTAAAAGAGTGCCAATAATTGTTGCACACTTATATTTAACAAAGATTTTTTTATGAACCTGTGTTGTGTCTGCAATTATTTGATATCCATGAGAGAAGAGAATTTTTGTGAATTTTTCTTAACAAAAGTTCAAAAGATTAAACAGTAAAGACAATTTTCAAAGCCTTCTTTGCTCATATTTACCAAGGGTGCCAATATTAGTGGATGGCACTGTGTTTCTCCTGAAGCCCGTTACTGAGAAACTGGCTGTTCCAATAACAAATGGCAGACTGAGTCATAAATTCAAAACTTGAATGTAAAGCAAAACTTTCACTTTATAGCATGGAGAAATAGAGATCTTCTGAAGAAGGCAGTAGGTTCCTGCATAGATATTAAAATAGGAAGTGCATGCAAATATATGCCTTATTCCACAGTACAGTGGATATAAAAATTTTAAACAGCCCATTATAAATTGACCCTAAAAGTGGAACTGTGAGTAATCTTCAGCATTACGGTTGGACTTAAGTTCTAAGTGTAAGGAACAAGAATGTGCAAAATGTTTATATAAGTAATTTTTGTTCCAAGGAGCTAGGTCCATCCTGAGCAGAGATACTGAGGTATGTGTAAGCAGCTGTATAACCAAAATTTGTTGTCTGCCAATACACAAAAATGTCAGTTAAACCAAGTAAAACTAAAAACAAACAAATAAATAAATAAAACTGGTGCTTTTGTAATGCCAAAACATAGAGGTTTTTAATTTGAAAAATTAAAATCGGTCAAGCAACTAATGTTGCAATTATTGGACCACGTGAGAAGGACTGACCCAGCTAGATGCCAGGAGGAGAGTCTATGGTTGTATCACTGTTAACTTCAGAATCCAGCATGTCTTCTTCTGCTGTTGCCTCAACTTAGGCAGTCAAAGTATCTGAAAAATATGAAACACATACAAATCATACATGTTAAAATGTATTGTCTGGATTTGGGGACCTAAGGACCATTGTTGTATGTCTACTGCATATTTTATGCTCTTCTAAATATACACTATATGGCAGACAAATAAGAAGAAGGTTCCTTGAGAATAAAAAACAGACAACTAATTTTTAGGTTATTAAAGCAAATAAAATGCATTAGCTATAAGCGATCTTTACAGATCCTCTTGGAATGACAAAGGGTTGTCACTAACAGCTGGCACTGACTTCTTAACTCTACTATTTGGAGCAGATTAGTGTTTAAATCCAATACAGTGGTGACCAGCATAGTAATGGTGACCATTTTCTCACCCTCTATAAGGTCTGTTGCTTCCGCAAAAGGAGAGAGAACAGTACCTAAATCGAAGGATTGATTCCATTCACAAACTGAAAAAAAAGAACATGTTGAAAGTCTAAACTGCATATTGTGTGAGAGCCCTATGGTCAAGTGCTGTAAGAGCCTGCAGTTGCTTTAATGTACTGTTCCAGAATGTGGATGTAGCTGCAGAAATGGATCTATCTGTCCCAAATGCAGCTTCAAATCACTCTTTAAACTGAGCACTAGTGTGAAGTAATGAAGTGAATGTTGACATTTTGGCAAATGCTGAACAAAAGGCCTTGGCTTCTTTCATACCATCAAGCACAACTAATTGCAGAGAATGTGCAAAACATGACAGCGATTACCTTGCTCTCAATAGGCTCCATCCTCCCAAAGACTCTTATCATCTAAGTTTTCTTCTTCCACATCACTATCATCACTGTGCTGCTCCTCCTTTGGTAGCTTGACTTTAAATGCACTTTATGTTGGCTGCGTTATCAGTGATAATGTGCCTACCTTTACTTGCTGTGTTATATTCATCTCGTCAAATGCCAAGCCTATGTTCTCTCCATTGTGCCTGCCACTAAACTGTCTACAGTCTAACAGAAAGGACTCCAACTGATTTTCAGTTTGATTTAATCTATGGGCTGTGACACCATTTTTCCACATGATTTGGTCAGACCATATGTCAGCTGTTACGGAAACAGATGATTGGGTCTGGAGCTTCTTTTTAATTGTATATTTAACCCCTTTAACCAACAAAGGAACGCATTTCGCAGTGATTGTCTTCCTTCCAATGGGGGTGTATTTGTTGCCCATTACTTTCAAGAAACACCTAAATTTGCATCATAAAGTTGCACAGTTTTTGCCAATTCTGGTCTTGCAAATTATTCTTTGCCGTATGCATCTGCTGCTGTCATTTGTACTCTCTCATCCTGGGAATATTTCAGCTATCAGTTTTACTATTAGCTACAGTACACTGCAAAGTGACATGTGTTCTAAAGGATGTTTTCCAAAAATATTTAAATGAATAGATTTCATTTATCAATTAGCTTAATACAAAGTGCAGTCAGTATACATTAAAACTGAATAAAGTCAAGTACACTTGTGAACAGTGCTTTATGGTAGTTTGCATGTAAGTTGTTCAAAGTGTCTTGGAGAACTTGCCACAGTTCTTCTATGGATTTAGGCTGTCTCTACAGATTATTTCTCTTCATGTCATACCAGACTTAGGCCTTCACTGTGATATTGAGATCAGACCTCAATGGGGGGCCATATGATCTACTCTCTATCTTTAACAGCACACAATCTCACTGATTATTACACTATTCACAAAAGGAGCATTTGGAAATTTAAAACTGATTTAAAACAGAAGGTATATTTAAAACAAAGGTATTTGTGAAACTGTAACTTTTGCACAGTTTTGTATAAGCTACCTAACATTTTGCATTACAGAGCAAATTACATTAATTGAATAAAGATAATTACATTACCATATCATATGCACTATATTTACAGTAATTTTATTCTCTATCAGCAGCATTTACTACATATGATGATATTTACTATGTTAAAAATTACATTTCACATTTCATGTTAAATTCATAAGACTGGAATCAGCAAATGCTAACGTTATTGGGATTTAAGTTAGTAAATAAGGTCATAATAAGCAACATACCTGTCTTTATATTTTCTTTCAACATGTAAGTAAAAAATTTAAGTCGTGCCAGTCACATCAGTAATTGTTGTTCCCTTTCAAAGGGAACTCAACGTTGCGTGAGCTTTCACGCTGTGGGAAGCGCCCTCGTGTGCGGCTGGTATCTGAAGTCTGTGTAAAACCACGCCTATTTATAGGCTTGCCATGTTCAGCTGCCGCAGCACTGTGCGCGTTGCGTGACTATAAATGCTGCCTGTAAACACTATCATCAGCTTTCTTTGTCTTCAGTAAAGCCGCATGACAGTTGTCTGTGTGAACATTCCTACAACTCTTCACTTCTCTCTATTTATATATATATATATATATATATATATATATATATATATATATATATATATATATATATATATATATATATAATATTTATTTATTTATTTATTTTCTCTTCTGTCACTATCCTGTCAAACAGAATGAGCCATAGAGAGTTCAGAAAGTGTGTTACTCCATGGTCTTGTTTTATTACAGAGGGAGATGGACACATTTTTTTTCTGAAGTGTTTGGGAGTGGAGCATGCTGCAGCAGCCCTCGAAGTGGCTGACTGCACTCATTGTGAATGCTTCACGATGAAGCAGCTCGGCTCTTGGCTCTCTCTCTCTTCTCAGCCAAAGGGACATGGGTTTTGGAACCTTAGGGCTCTGGGCTGGCCGCTGTCGAGGCAGCCAGCCAGCTCAGATCCTGGGTATTTTGCTATCCTGAAGGTGGAGGAGGCGCTTGAGAGCTACCTCTCTCCATCGATGGCAGCAAAATCAGGGGAGCCGGCTTTGTCAGCCAAGCCGTGTAAGACCACCTCAGCTTTGGTTGGTGAAGCCTATTCAGTAGCGGATCTTGCTTGTGGGTCTCTGCATACAATGACGGTGCTGCAGGCCTATCAGGCAGACCAGCTGAACTGTGAGTGAGGCACAGAAGGTGAGTGTGTTGGCGTGCTCATCACAGTAGTCAGCACAGAGCAGAGCCTGACATTAGCACAGGATGTAAGATCTCTCTTGGACAAAGGGGCCATAGAACATATACTGCTTTCTCTAAGGGAGGGTGATTTTTACAGCTGTTATTTCCTGGTCCACTGAAAAGACAAGAGTCAGTCCAGTCACTACAGAGACTGTTGGGGCTTATGGCAGCAGCAGCCAACGTCATACCGTCACAATAGTGGCTGACAGTCGGGGGTTTCATCCTTAGATGAAACCCCTGAGAGTAATCAGTGTCACGTGATTATGGAATTCACATTTTTCAGCTTTCACGTAAAGCTGGTGCTGGAGTAGTCTTTGTAGGACCTTCTGGACATGGTGGACATGCTCCTCCTGGGAACTGGAATAGATCAAGATGTCGTTGATGTACGTGATCACGGTACGTCCCAGCATGTCCCTAGGGACATCATTTATTAGGCACTGAAAGACTGAGGGGGCGCTAGAGAACCCATACGGCATTACCAGATATTCATAGTGGCCTGAGGTGGTACTGAACCCCGTCTTCCACTCATCTCCCTCTCTGTTCTGGACCAGGTTATATGCACTGTGGAGTTCCAGTTTAGTGAAGATGGTGGCAGCACAGAGTTGTTCTAGAGCGACCGGTACTAACGGGAGAGGGTACCGATACTTGATACAACACTGATTAAGACCCCTGTAGTCGATGCATGGCCTGAGCCCTCCTCCCTTCTTGTCCACAAAGAAAAATCCTGCGGACACCGGGGACGTTGAAGGTCTTATGTAACCCTGCTGCAGTGCCTCCTGAATGTACTCCTCCATAACGCTCTGCTCAGTCTGTGACAATGGATACACCCTTCCTCTGGGTGGCGTAGTTCCTGGAAGCAGATCTATGGCACAGTCGTAGAGCCGATGAGGTGGTAATCCACTATCCCTTTCCTTGCTAAACGACTCGCTGAGGTCCTGGTATTCAGGTGGACTGTAGCAGTTTTATCCGGTCTTTCGGTGGAACCTACAGCCTATCCCAGGGATCACGGGGCACAAGGTGGGGTACACCCTGGACAGGGTGCCAGTCCATCGCAGGGCAAAATCACATACACAATCACACACCCATTCATACACTACGGAGACTTTGGACATAACAATCATGTCTTTGGGGGAGGAAACCGGAGTACCCGGAGGAAACGCCGCACATGCAAACGCAGCACACACAGGGCAGCAGTGGGAATCGAACCCCCAGCCCTGGAGGTGTGAGGAGAACGTGTTAACCACTAAGCGACCATGCGCCATTAATTAAATTATCAACTTTGTTATTATTTTTTTAATTTTGGCAGGTCTAATGCTATTTTAAATAACTTTTTTCCAAAGTGAATTTGCTTTTATTGTTTCTGATTATATTCCTCTATATTTTTTTTCATGTGCATATGTGTAAAATAGGGTGTTCACTGTGTATGATGGAAAAACTAACCCTTTAATTATGCACTATTTTGACTAAATTTCCATATGCATGAAACATAAATATACTGGAAAAGAAAGAAAAAGCAAAAAGGAGGGGTGGAGTCAGAGCTTTTGCTTAAGAGTAACTGATGCTTAGTTTGAGGTTACAAATTGGTTATGAGGTCCACTTTGATCTCTCTGGGTCTTGTAGAGAAATAACTATGGGAACATATCAAACAGTTGTGTCCAGACCACATTCTACTTCAGAATTGACCGCAGTGGAGTGAAAATGGGAGCAGCTGCAAGGCTGTGGTGCTCTGGATATCTAACCCAAGACACTGTTGCCTTCCTCAAGGTTTCCTTGCTCTCCCTCTCTTTCAGCACTCTCATCTCATTTCTCTTTAATCCTTGGTCTGCCTAGCAGCACTCTTTTATTTGATCTCTTATCCTCTATGTTTCTTTCTCAACCACAAGAACAGTTGTCCTTTGATGAAATTCATGCAAGCATTTCTCCTGGTCCTCGTTCAAAGCCATTACCCATGAGACCTTTTTTAAAAGTTGCTCAGGGTTTTAAAAGATAATGGAATACAAGTAATGACATTACGTACTCGGAATCCAAAAATAAAGTAATTGTATTCAAAAATGCCTATATTCAGAGTAAAGTTAATTTTGATAGAAATTGTTTGAATACATCTCTGCTAATGACCACAATAAATTATATTTTACTGATTACATTTAAGATAGAGTATTGAGTATTCAGCTATGTATACTTTAAGTATTTGGGAGAGAGAGAGAGAGAGAGAGAGAGAGAGAGAGAGAGAGAGAGAGAGAGATTTAGAAAATATTTGACCCTACAAATACCCTCAGTCCAAATGAGTCAAAAAAAACTAATTACTAATGTAGTAGCAGTAGTAATTAAGAGCACAACAAACATTAGAATTATCCAAGAGGAAAGCCTGGCTGACTCATGATCATCCAGCTCATACTTGGCTGTTCACTAGTGGGCACCAGTTTCCCTTTAATTATTGTGTCTGCCAGCAAGCAGCCTAGATTGTCATTATAACCTATAACTATGGGGCCATGGTATCAAGAAGCCATTAGAAGTGAAGTGCTGAAGCTATTAGGTAAAGGTAACTGAGCTACTGGTGCTACCAGACTCCATTTTGTTTACAGTAGGGATTTTCAAATGTGTTTATGCCAAAGAATAACATAGCTCTTGGCTGAAGATACTACCTCTCAAAAAGAATGTTAAAATTCACTTGGGAGCAATGCTTATGCAACTAATTTTATGAAATCAAGGGTGTCAGGAATTTCTCCCTCATGGCGAGCGCTGTGTGCTGAATTGCTCAGCACACATAAGCAGCCCGCAGCGTTAAGGTGCTCACTTCCATGTTGTTGTGCTTGTATACATTGCCACGTGTTTTTATTTTGGTTCATGTCCTGTCTCCAAATGAAAGTAGGTTTTTCAGAAAATTCAAAATGGTGGAACAATTTTTTATGACTGAAAATTACATCATAGGGTGCCATCGAATAGTCTTTTTGCCACTGTCGAATTGGCAAGGAATCAGAGGAAAAAATAATTTTGTATTTAGGCCTTCTCGAAAGCGGTTCTATATGCTGTCATAGACTCAAGTGCAGAAGAAGAAGAAGAAGTAGAAGAACAGATACAATAGGTGCCTCACACCTACAGTGCTTGGCCCCTAATAAGAAAACATAGAATAACAATAGTCTGCCTACGGTGCTTGGCCTCCTAGTAATATTATTATATGAGCTTGTAATAAATAATGTCTAATTTGATAGCAAAATTAAATAAACAAATAACTAAACAAAACAAGAAAAAAAACAAGGGAGTGAAACTAGTGCCAGCAGTGCCATTCCCTTAAAGTGCTTAAATAAAAGGTGTCTGATGAATATGATGTATTAGGGAGTTTCAGATCTTGATATGACAAGCACATATGCTGATTCACATTCTAAAAGTTCTAAAAGATGGGTAATAAAAGTGTGAATGTTCCACAATAATCTTGAATGCTACTGTTAATTGCAAGCCTTGTGTATCCCAACACAACAGTGGCTTGGTGGAACTGGTTAGCAGCATTAAGAGTTCCCATGGAATCTTCTTGTTTGGTTTAATGAGGCAACATTTCTTAGCTTGTAATTGGAGTGTGATGGAAGAAGTGAGTGGTTTACCACAACATTTAAAGATGTCTCACTTTCTTTTAGTTAGCCAGAGCTGTGATTTATGCCTAGTGAGTACCCCTCCCGATGCTTATATTCCAGTATATACTGGCTTCCCTTCTACTTTTCCTCTCTGTGTTTGCTCTGAGGAAGGCCTTGATTTTATAGGCAACATAGCTGACAACTGTACTCACATTAAGCTGGCCCTTGTCCCTATGGTGTCTACCCGCACCCAGTGTGACAACAATACAGAGTACAGTTGCCTGATTTAGTAGACAGCACTTTGCCCGTGGCAGACATGTTTTGGTATTGTGGAGGAGACAGGATACGCCAGACTCTCCTGATGGATTGGCTGGGGTGCTGCAGCCCAGTACGCCTGAAAGGTAAGACTCATACTCCAGTTGACTATCCTTGTGGACAGACTATGTGTGAGATGTCGATGATATACAGTACTCTGACTGGGCCCCAGACCCAAGTGTAACCCTCGAGTTTGGTGGAACACCTGTGGGTATCCCAAATCAATATAAAGCCATTGAATCTGTGGGTGGTGGATTTGCCATCGTGCTACTGCCCAGCGTCCAAACACTGCATGGATTAACTACATCTGGTACAATCAACAGCGTTTCATTAACTATTCAGTCGATGCTTTGGGTCTGGTCCATGAGCAATTGCATTGTACATTAAGGTTGCTCAGAACCACTTCGCTATTGATCAAATGCGTGCCCCCCAATGAAGGAGTGTGCACCATGGTTGGGGCTGAATGTTGTGCCATTATACCCTTGCGTACAGAAACACGTGGTGCCCTCACCAAGGTCCTGACCTGGCTTAAACAACTGCATGAGGAACATGTCTATAACATAGGTTTTACCCCCATTGGCCTTCATGGTGGTCTTGTTTTTTTTCCACTGATTGGGCATCCACAATGACCAGCCTCGGCGTTGCCATCACTATAGCTTTGTGTATTATAGGCCTCATTGCATGTTGCATTATCCCCCTTGGAAAGTGCCTCATCCTTGTTGCTGTTAAAAACGTTTCTGGCCAGCATGTGGTCATCCAGACTTAGCGCCAATCACCCATTCCCTTGTCTCCTATGGTGGAAGCATGTCCGCCTCAAAGGGGGGATTGTTAATATATTAAAAGCTTAAAGGTATATTAAGGGTATAATAACAGGGTTAAAATACTCCAGCTTACAGGTATATTATGCAGTGATATTACAGGTATATTATGCAGTGATAAAAGTGTAGAGTGTACTATGTAAATACAGGGATACAGATATATACTTATATGATACTGGAAAGTTATTTCTTGTAACTATGCTGGGGTCACAAGTATCCACACAATATATTATAACCGATGTTTCCATAACCTCTATTTGCATGAAGCCACTGGCTTACTTACGCACCTACTAGTTATTACTGTGCATAGCAATAATAACAAGTAGAGAACACTGAAGCAATGCTCTGTAATGCATGACTAATGCTCGCTGCAATCATTAAGGAATGTGCAAGTATGCTAAGTGTCTATGTGCAGAGATAGAACAGACTTCACACCACAAGTCATCACTAACAAGAAAAAGACAGGAAGGCACGCAGGAGAAACAGGAGGTCCTGGATATCTGTATAGTAAAAAGGGGATCGACGAGCCATGCCCTGGGTGTAAGTGCTAGCCTAACCTCTCCCCAAAAGTGGCCCCCTGTGATACAAAAAGTATCTGGGTCGAAGAAAGCATTTCGGCACATGGTGGACAGAAGGACATGTAAGCAGAGGAGGTCTAGGACATAATGTGTTCTCCGTATGGACTACTTTATGGACATAAGTCATGATAAACTGTAGGTGGTGTGAGCACCATGAACATTGATTTATGGATCAGAATGGAATGGAGTGTTGGATGATTATACTTGTATCACGATGTGTATTGTGGTTTTACTGTCACAGTGATGCATATTGTTGTTAATATGGGGCAGGTGTAGCCACTGTCGAGCATGCAGTGCTGGCAGGGAGGGAATTTTTCCTCGCAATAGGGTTAAAAGTTTTGTTCACCCAACCCTGGGTCAGAATTCTTTTGGGAAAAGCAAAATGAACCTTTGAGTCCTGAAAATACAAGGTAGTGGTCAATAAGGCCTATCCAAGAAAACAGGGACACAATAGGGACATTGTCATTAGATGTAGTCGAAAGTAGGAACATTATTATTGCATGAAGTAGTCAACAGAATATAGTCAATTAACATCAGCTAATTACCTGAGCACCTTGAATTAGTTATCTGTACAAGTAGGAACCATGGGATTGTATTGGTATGTGTGTCCAGCTCAGCCTGGTCAGAGGTCATTACGTCCAGTTGTACAGCTGTTACATTACCTTGTCGGAGGCAAGCGCGGACGAACAGGATAAGAATACTGGGATCAGGTGGAAGACTAAATGCGGAAGATAGCAGTAGGTTGGGCGATCGGGCGAACAATACAGACTGGGCTATGCAGGGAAACGTAATCCAAGAACAGATGAAAACTCCGAAAACTGTAGGAATCCAAAATGTGAACAAAGGCTTGGTGAACGTCAGGTGAAAGACTGCTGAGTGTTTACTTTGCAAGGTGCTGAAGTTAATGAGGCCTTATATAACCTATGATGCAACACAGGTGTTGCGAGAAGTGTAGTTCTCGTCGGCCATGCTTGTAGTTGGCACTGCCTTCTGGGAACTGTAGTTGCGACCTTGCCATGACGTGACAGAGCCCCCCCAAAGGGCTCACTCTGGGAGCCGAATCCTTCCGAGGCCTCCCTCTCGTCCATGGTCTTTTTGACATTTTCACTTAGGGGTGTACCCACTTTTGTTGCCAGCGGTTTAGACATTAATGGATGTGTGTTGAGTTTTTTTTTTAGGGGACAGCAAATGTACACTGTTATACAAGCTGTACACTCACTACTTTACATTGTAGCAAAGTGTCATTTCTTCAGTGTTGTCACATTAAAAGATTTAATCAAATATTTACCAAAATGTGAGGGGTGTACTCACTTTTGTGAGATACTGTATCCTGTTCCTGCATGGTTTTGCTCAAACTCAAAATGCTCCTATTTAAACTCCTGAACCTAAGCCAAAGGCTCCACTTGAGGAAACGTGCAGATTTGGGTATGCACACTTCGACTGTACTGTAATGCAATACAATAACCAAAGTTACACATTCAGATGCAAAACTGAAGTATCTGAATTCAGTCTGTTATGTAATATTAAAGGCAGTAATCACAATTCAGTTACTTTTTAAAATCCTGATTATGCAATGCATATAAAAAGTCTACACACTCCTTTTTTCCACCCTGTGAAATTGTATAAAAACTATGTGGAAAAACAATCATAAACTTTTTAGGGACAATAGGAAAAAAAAAATTACAATAAGTGTGCACACCATTTTATAATTGGGGATGTGGCTGTGTTCATAATGAATGAATCACATTCAATCTCATGTTCAAAATAAAAATATCATATAGCTGTCATCAATTACGTTATTCTGATTAACCCCACATAAAGATCAGCTGTCTCTGTAGCATTTTCTTCACATCCTCTTTGTTTTTATCTGACTGCTGAAGCCATGGTCCCCAAAGAGCTTACAAAGCATGCATGGTATCTCACTTGAATGGTATCGATCAAGAGAGGTGTATAAAAGAATTTACAAAATCAAGGAACACCATAAAGGCCATCATCAATGAATAGAGAAAATGGAGCACCACAGTGACATTTCCGAGAACAGGACATCCCTCCAAAATTTACAAAAGGACAAGGGGGTGACCTGAAGTGAGCTGTGACTGGAGATACCCTTACAATTTGATCAATCTAGAATGCTTTTGCAAGAAAGAGTGGGAAAATATTGCCAAGCCTAGATGTGCCACACTGATGGACTCTTACCCAAAAACACTGATTGGCATAATAAAATCAAATGGTGCTTCAACAAAGTATTAGTTAAGGGGTGTGCACACTTATGCAACTAGATTATTCTAAGTTTTTATTTTTCCTATTTTCCCTAAAATGTGTCTGATTGTTTTTCCACATATATATTTTTTTTATACGTGGTAATTTCATATTGAGGGTGGAAAAAGTTGTTGTTTTTTTACATCACAAAAGCCTTCCAATTTAAATATTTTATATCCACTGTACATGTAAAGAATAAAAAAATAATTACAATATTTACCATACAAAATAACAAAGCCAAGTGCAGAAACTGGGGGGCACAGTGGTTTAATGGTTAGCACGTTTGCCTTGTGCCTCTGCGGTTGAGGGGTTTGGATCCTGCCTCCACCCTGTGATCGTGGAGTTTGCATGTTCTCCCTGTGCTTCGTGGTTTCCTCTGCATACTCCATCCTCCCCCAGTCCAAAGACGTGCATTGTAAACTGATTGGCATTTCACATTTGTCCATAGTGTGTGAATGTGTGTGCACAATTGTGCCCTGCGATGGGCTAGCACTTCGCCTTGTTCCCTGGGATAGGATCCAGGCTCCCCAGCTCAAGGATCAGATAAATGTAAGTGGCTCTGGATAAGGGTGTCTGTCAAATGTCATAAATGTAAATGTAGATTAATGACAAAGAACAACAATCAGGCAGCATGTAAAAGGCAGAGCTGGAGCAATAACTGCCTAAATGTAACAGGGATTTTAGTTAGTCCTTGATCCTGCTGTTTTATGGCATGAGTGGATTTATTTTCTTCTTCCCCAACATGAAAGATGTGAGCCCATGCCTTTAATAATTCCAGTCTAAGGTACTGAAAGATTTGTTCAGTGTGGACTGTCAATCCGGACAACAATGAACAACAATATTTGGTCATAAATCAGTAATTACTTCTTAAATATGTTTTTAAAAAGCTGATTAAGTAAAGGTGAAGTGCACATTCAGTCTCACAAAGTCAGCATTTCTTCACAAGTCAGAAGCCATGGTAAGAAATGCTGAGTGGACCTGTTTAGATTAACAGTTTTAGGCAAGTACAAGACGCACTCTTACAATTGATGAAACGTCTTCTTAAACTCATCAGTATTACAGCTCAAGCTGTGTCAACCAATCCCCCTTGGGCTGAGAATCAATGAGACAGAGTTTTTGTAACATAATCCAACTCTAAGTGAAATGAAAATGTGTATGAGAAAGAGAAAGGGAGATATGCACATTACTCAGATGTCTCTGACACGAAGTCAGAAGGTTTGTGCAGCTGCTAGATCTGTAATCTGGAATCAAGAATAAAACATTCAGCTCTAAATGTGAGTACATCACATCTGCCAGCTAGGAAGGACAAATAAATACCTAGACCCCACTTTGTAAGTGTGTGTTTTACTCATGACTCCTAAGGTCACAACTGCTTGAACCTTTGCAATGTGTCTGGGTAAGTGTTTGGAATTCATCTTCCTACACACCCTCAAATAATAGCACAGTCCACTTCAAAGAAAACACTGCAAAGTCCCCACAAGTCTGGAATGTGGCTATTATGTGGATAGAACATGCAGCTGGTGAGGATCGCTCCTCCAAACCCCATCAAATGTTTGTGCCAGCCTTTTACATTCTGTGGGGAGGACATGAAGAATACAGCATACGAGCTGTAATCACTGTTTTGCTTTCAAGCAAAACCCTGGTTGACTCTGCCAGTTTCTTCAATTTGTGTCTGCATCATAAAATAAAAAGCATGTCTGACATTCTGGGCACGTCTTTATGCTATATGCTGTGTAACGGAATACCTGAGGTCAGAGCAATATGTGTATATGTGCCTGTCTGAGATTCTGCGTGTGTGTGTGTGTGTGTGTGTGTGTTTTGTATTGCCTCTCCTCCTTGTCTCCCATCTGGTCTCCATTAGAGCTGGGAGTATAAAACACAGAGAGAAAACTGTAGAGCAGACAGTCTTCCATACTTATTCTCTCTCACAAACACACTCTCTTGTAGCAATGAATACAGTATTGTGGGTTTTTCTGCTGTGTATGCCAGGCTACCTGATAACACACACTCTAGACTGTGCAGACGGGGGCATGGATTGCGACAGTGGCCTGGGTGAAGGGGTAAAGGTAAGGGCTTTTTATACATTTTGAGATTTCACTCTCATCTACACGTAAATGTGTGGATGCAATAAAGTATTAGTAAAACGGTATCATGTCATTCTGTATTTGATCATGTTTATTACTAAACTTCTGTAACTGAAAAATATGGTAAAACAAGGTATACTCCTGATCTCATACCTAAATTTATTTGTAGGTAGCAGTAAGTCGAAAAAAAAAAGCCATCGCCACAGTGGGATTTTTGGCAAAAAAAAATTAAGCTTTCAAATTCTTAGACAATTCATATACCAGTGGGAAACAGTAAAACCTAATATATTAGCTATGAAAAGTTGTATTTGGAAATGCATACCTATAAAATGTATCTAAAGAGAAATACCTTACCGGTGTAGTTGAACCATGCATACCATTTGGAATAGTCGTATATCCTAAGCACTTTTGCATACCATCAAAAGTTTAATAAAAAATATTCTTAGGAATATCATATGACACAGCATTGTCTCTAAGATATGTATAATATTTCCACATATTAAGGATACAGTATCATTAAACAGACATGAATTTCTAAGAATGCATATATAAATTCATCAAAAATATTCTGTGTATTGTAATTTTCTATTAGGAGACATCAAAACCTATGACAGAGAATGTTTGAAATGCATTGGCAATATTGCTTTTTTGGTGTCTAAGCCAATAAAGTTAAACTGAATTGAACCGACCACAACTATTTATTTCCGGCAAAAATGCATCACAGGGCCAAAGCGGAGCTTGTGGTCAGAACAGGGCAGAACATAAAAAGTTTAAGGTATCAGGAAAACATTTAAACATTAAAAGGACTAGTGATGACAAACATGGAGCCGAGGTGGGTCTCTCATGTCTCTCTGTCCTGCAGTGTCTGAAGCTCTACCAGCCTAGGTGACCAAAAAACAAAAAAAAACAACCCATGAATAGAACAGAATGGTGCCAACTTTCCTTGGCTTTTCCATGAGTCAGTGGTCTGTTAATGTTTCCACTCAGCATAATATCATGGTCCACCCACCACTTCTGTTTTTCAGAACATTGAGACAGGGTATGAGACAGTAGAACCCTCAAGTGAAAAACAAATTGTCTGATGGCTGAACAAACTTTGAAGTTGAACCATCTGTTTGGGTAAATGCTGTATCTACAGTCATGTGAAAAAATAAGTACACCCCATGGAAATTTTTTTTTTTTTTTTTTTTTTACATAATTTGGACAAGCAAACATGTGATCCTCTTTGAAGTTTGATCCTCTTTAGTGCCTGTTAATAAAGGTGATACACTCTATCAAATGACACATACAACTGACATTTTGCAGTAATTTTCACAATTTAAATGAACAAAAAAACAGATCAGTCACATGGAAAAAGTAAGTACACCCGTACATTTAACACACCTTCATCATAAAATAAGAATAGGGTGTTCAATATTGGGTGCCAGTGATCGGAACCTGCTTAGGGAGTGCAGTTGGAACCTTATTTCTGGTCTAATTAAACCTCTCACATCTAGTCTCTGGTGTTTCCTTTGTAATGGAGGTGTGTGGTTACATGATGCCAAGATCTAAAAAGTTCTACAAGGCCTTCAGAAAAATGGTTGTGGATGCCTATGGGTCTGGGAAAGGATTTAAAAAGATCTCCAAATTATTTTAAATTCATTATTTCACTGTAAGGAAAATCATCTACAAGTGGCACAGATTTCAAATGACTGCCAATTTGTACAGGAATGGCCGTCCCAGTAAATTCAGCCCTAGAACAGATGGTCTAATGCAAAAAGAAGTCTCCAAGAACCTCAAAATTGAATCACGGGATCTGCTAGTAAGTCTCCCAATGTTTGGTGTGCAAGTGTATGATTCTACAATCAGGACGAGATTTGCTGTCTAAAAAGAACATTAGGGCAAGAATACAGTTTGCCAATGAGCATATTTTCAAAGGCCAGGCGTTTTGGAATAATGTGCTCTGGACTGACAAATCAAAGATTGAGTTGTTTGGCCACAGTAACAGCAGACATATTTGGCGCTGACTAGCTTTATACCCAGATCGCTGAATGTAATTGGCCACTTCCGTCAACGTCCTGGATGATGGACAGCCTGATCGATGAATAGCGGTACCCTAATGATTGACAGAGATAGAGGAGCACAGCCGCAACCAATAGAAAAAAAGGAAGAGGAGAGAAAGCAACAGAAAAACCGACACACAACCTTCCCACAATAACGGGGTACGTAATACCCCCACCGCTAAGACGAGACGTCCAGCATAATGTTAATATACACACAAAAAAAACCCCACATATATATATATATATATATATATATATTTTAATTATAAAACCCATTCATAACAATGGGTAAGACCGAGGAATACAGCTATGATGTGCAGCAAAAGGTTGTTGAGCGTCACAAAATGGAAAGTGTCTAAGAAAATAGCACAAGCATTGAAAATGCCCATTTCCACCATCAGGGCAACAATAATTAAGAAGTTCCAGTCAACTGGAAATGTTATGAATCAACCTGGAATTGGACGTGTGACTATATCGTCTCCATGCACTGTGAAGAGGACGGTTCGAGTGGACAAAACATCTCCAAGGATCACAGCGGGAGAACTGCAGAAGTTAGTCGTGTCTTGGGGTCAGAAAGTCTCCAAAACTACAATCCGAACTCACCTACATCACCACAAGTTGTTTGGAAGGATTTCAAGAAAAAAGCCTCTACTCTCATCCAACAACAAACTCGAGCATCTTCAGTTTGCCAGACACTACTGGAATTTCAAATGGGATCGGGTTCTATGGTCAGAGGAAACCAAAATAGAGCTTTTGGGCAATAAACACCAGAGGTGGTTTTGGTGCACACAGAGAAGTAGCAATATGGAAAAGCCACATGTCCATGGTTCCACAGCTCTTTAAAGTTTTGTGGCTGTTTTTCTGCCTCTGGTCTTGGACATTTTGTTAGGATACATGGCATCATGGACTCCATGAAAGCCTGACTGCCTCTCCGCCAGAAATCTTAAAATGGACAGTGGTTGGATCTTCCAGCAAGACAATAATCCAAAACAAAATCAACACAATTTTTTTATTTTGTGGTTTACGGACCACAAAATCAAGGTCCTGCCATGGTCGTCCCAGTCCCATAGAAACCTGTGAAACCCATAGAAAACCTGTGGGGTGAACTGATAGAAGATTCCACCAGCGTGGACCTCGAAATTTGAAGAATATGGAGAGATTCTGTATGGGAAAATGGTCTCAGACCCATTGCCATATATTCTCCAACCTCATCAGGCATTATAGGAGAAGACTCAAGCTGTTATATTGGCAAAGTATTGCACAATGTATAGACTAAAAGGGTGCTAATAATTGTTGCACACCTATATTTAACAAAGATATCATTTTTTTGGTTAAACCTGTGTTTTGTTTGCAATTGTTTGATATCCATGAGATCGGAGTATGTTTGTGAATTTTTTTTAACCAAAGATCAAAAGATTAAACAATAAAGACAAATTTTCACAGCCTTCTTTGCTCATATTTACCAAGGGTGCCAATATTAGTGGAGGGCACTGTACATGTGACACAAAAGGTTAGAGAATTATGAGTGTAAACTATTACTGGATATGAGGCAGAGCCAATATACACCTCAAAATGCTGTAATGCAAGCAACAAAGCTAAAGCTTCTTTCTCAATCGTTGAGTAGTTATATTGGTGTGGGTTAAATTTCTTAGAGAAATAACAAATTGAATGATCAATTCCTTCCAATTCCTCCTGAAGAAGAACAGCACCTACTACAAATGTGCTTGCATCCACCTCTAGTTGGAAAGGTAGTGAAAAGTTAGTAGCAGACATCACTGGAGAACTACATAGCAAACCCTTACTAGTATCTGGCATTTTGACATTCTGACTCTCTAGGGACCAAAAAATAATTTTGCAGGGCTAAGTAAGTCTGTCAGAGGCTTTACAACTGAAGAAAAATTCTTACAAAAGCTTCTGTAATAACCCGCCTTTCCTAGTGCAGGAAACTGCTTAATAGCTCTTTGCCTACACAGGGCGGACTTGACCCTCCCCCACCTGCTTACCCAAATGTGTCACTGTAGCCTTAACAAATTCCCATTTGGCCAAATTCGGGGTTAAAGACACATCCACAAGTCATTGAAAAACAGTAGCTATTACGGACATGTGTTCAGACCAAGTGGAGGAGTAGTGCTGCATAATTGGGGTCGCACCATTAACATTAATGTCATGGTACAGCACGTCTGTCTGTGTAGGCACATCACCAAACGAATATGGGCAGGAACAGGATATGACATCATCCATCAAAACCAGGCAGACTATCTTTTTAAGTTGTTTTTATAATCTTTTTAAGTTGTTTTTAAAAAAAAATAATTTTATATCAGCTTGACAGCCATCAGCAGTACACTTCTCTAGAGCTGTTCTAGTTTTTTTTTTTTTGTTTTTTTTTTTGTAAAGCCACAGTCTCTGCAACAAAACAAACTTGTATGCAGAGTAAAAGCAGAAGGGTATGTAGACACCATGGAGTCCTGTAACTAACCTGAAGATATGCAAATTCCTGGGCCTAGTCCTTTACTTTGGCCTAATAAAGTCATCAAGAGTTTGAGATTTGAGGAGAAAGAATAAGCTACATAATTTTCCATTCCAAACCTCCGTCCTGGCATTCACAGATTTGAGGCAATATTTTATATCCTGTACAAGAGCCATGTCAAAGATGATGAGCAGAATGACCAGCTAAAAGGCACCACTGGCTACGATTGGCTCTTTTATGTGAAGCCCACCAGGAAGCAGCTCTTATTGACATGCAGGGTATAACACCAGCCTCACCAAAACCTGGTCATTGATGAAAGAATGGCAGCCAAAAGATCTAGAATTGTGGATTTTGGGAGTTGTAAAGCCATAAGTTCAGCATGTCTGAGCCAGTGGCGGCTGCAGCTTTCAGAGACATGTCACGGGTGGCAGAGAAGAGGCCATGCTATCCAGTGACAATTCAACAGCTCAAGAGAGACAAAGCCTCAGCTGGGAGAAAACACTGTGTACTGTCTTCAAAGGAAGAAGTATAGCAAGACTATTTACAAATGCAGGTCTTGTGATGTGTTCTTGTGTACTATAATGGACCATCTTTGTTTCACTGAGTTGGGATAATGTCAAGGACAGCCAAACTCAATGATGTGCACTAGACTCTGACTCATGATTTTTTTTTTATTCAGGTTTTTTGCACATTTGTTCATGTTTTGCATATACTAGTTTAAATTTTGCACTTTCATAATTGTTGTAAAGTTATTTTTGCCTCCTAAAATCATCCCACGTCTATGTCATAGGAGGTGGAAACAGAACCTTCTGCATGCCTATATTACATATGTGACAGGCTCTGGTGCTGATTTCAGTAAAGACTAAATCAGATGAGTAAGTTTCAAACTTTTTATTTGTGAAATTGCACATTTTGTAGCTAAGAGTTTCAAGTATCATTTTGTGACATTTGGATATATTTTGTTGTGTATTTTGTTGGTGGTTTATGCCATCTGGAGATGTTCTATTTGTGTAATAAGCACATCTTCATGATTTCTTAACATTTGCATTATGGAAACTACATCCTTTACTTAAAGCCATCAATGATGCATTTATAAAAGTTAGTAATTGTATTATAGCTCACAATAAGTATTTATAAGACACACAACTATCAACAACAATATAAAATAATTCACTTATTGGACAGAAATAGATCTGTATTACTAATCAGTCAACTATAATATAATAACATAAAAATGATTTTATGAATACATACAAATTTTATGAATACATTAATGGAACCATAAGACTGACTAACTAATATTTATAAATTGGTATACAATGCATTATGAGCATGGGCACTGAAAAATCAAGTGTATCATTTATAAGTAATTATAATAATATAAATGTAGCTATAACTGTTGTTATAACCAAGTATAGGTCTTTATGTTTCGTTATAAATGTGTTTATAGAGCAGTAATACGTGCTTATAAATAATTATAAATGGGGCTATAATTCATTATAAGCATGGGCTTCATAGAAAGTGTTACCATAATAGGCAACACATGCCCACAGATGAAAGACTGCGCTGCTCCAGTGTCACGCAACACCTGGATTTCCATTTGATCATCATCAAGTTTACCACTGAAAGATACAAAACCTTTCAACAGGAAGGGTTGATATACAGGGTCAATCTGAGACCCATGAACTGTTTTCACAAACACAATGAGCTTTGATGTTTGAACCTTGTTTCTTTTCTTTAGTACCAAGCAATCTGCAATTACATGACCAAACTTGTGACAGTAGAAACATTCACATCTTTCTCTGGCCTGTTCTACTCTGCTTTTAAC
Source organism: Ictalurus punctatus (assembly GCF_001660625.3). Classification (NCBI taxonomy): domain Eukaryota; kingdom Metazoa; phylum Chordata; class Actinopteri; order Siluriformes; family Ictaluridae; genus Ictalurus; species Ictalurus punctatus. Next base: position 562,664 of record NC_030438.2, on the reverse strand, counting down.
TGGAGCGATTTGCATGAGAAAAACCGCGGGACTTTTTCTGTCACAGCCGGTAGTACTAAAAAAATGTGTTAACACAAATTCATCAGCTAATACTGCAGCTGTAGCCAATTTTGTGACTTTCTGCTCATTTAAATGACGATGCATTCAGGCAAACACTTTGAAATCTTTAAGGAACATTAATTCCTGTGAAGAAGAAAAAATATCAACCTTACTCAAAACACACCACTTATCGAATAACATTCCTTTTTCACATGCAAACTCAACAAACGTCTGGTTACTACCCTTCTTATGACTTCTAAACTTCTGTCTGTAAGCTTCCGGTATTAACTCATACACATGTAAAAATTGTTGCTTTCACCTTCTCATAATAGAAGCTATCTTCCATAGACAAGGTAAAGAACACTTTCATCGCCTTCCACATGAGCCGACATTTTAACAACAATCACCATACATCCTTTGGCCAGTTCAATGAAACAGAAACTCTCTCAAATACCCCCCCATAAATGTCCACTTCCGTCTTTCTGAATAATGGCACCAGTTGAATGTTTTTACTTACATCAAAAGCACAACCACACACTGGTGCCTCTTTAGACACTGATTCATAAGTGAACTAGCCAGTGGGTACAGACAAGGACTTCCCCATTCTATCTCCAACTGGCTCAGTTGCACTTCTTTGTCAGCTTGAATATCAATCCTACGAACTTCGAGCCGCAGATCATCAGCTTTTTGAACTTGTGCTCTCTCCTCCGCTTCCATGCGGAGTCGGTAGGCACAAATCTTTAGTTGTGGCTCCCCTCTAGAAACCAGCGTGGTCGGAGAAAATCGCTCAAATGGGAGCAAACCTACTCTGGCTTCGGCATCAGCCTCCACATTGGCAAGCCTGGTCCCTTCATCTCCCGCCTTAGTGTTTTCACATGGTTGCACATCCTCATTAATTTATTCTGCTTTGCTAGTCTCTGCAGGCAGAGCTAGAACTTGTAATTCCAAAAGTTTGTCTAAAACAACAATTTTAAATTTCCTTTCCAATAATTGCTGACTAACAGCGATGTGGAAGTGGTCAGCTATTGACAATAGTGCATCCTTATGACATTTCTCACAAATATCTAGGGATGGGTTTTCAATAAAGCTGAGCACATTAGCAGACATCATAATGCTTACAAAACACTAACAATTGGTAGGAACACACACACACAGAGCCACTAACCTAAGCACTAACCTCTGTACTCCATGTACACATGTATTAGTCCATAACAGCGTCCTCAAAGTCACTGGAAAAACTATCCTGGAACCAGGAACTTTCCCAATAACGAGAACAGAATCCTGGACAAGCCCCCACGTTATGTTACACCCCCTAAGCTGGCCTAAAGGTCTAATGAGGGAGACGTAGACATAAAATTGAAAGAACTTTCCAGATTAGAGTATTATCACTCTGAACACCGGCTGCTGATAAACTGATACAAGGAAATCAAAGTAAATGCTGGAAAAGTGTAACAACTTATTTAGCGCAAAGAAGAAAATCAAAGGGAAAATAAGTATACATACAATATTCATAAGGTAGTAATTAAAACAAAATGAAACACAGGGAAAAGGAACACAAGCGGTGTTAAACCAAAGAAAATAACAAAACCAAAACACATGTAAATAGTCCCCTCCTCCCCTCTGTAATCTAACTGGAACTGAAAGGAAATAACTAAACATCTTCAGCATGCAACATGCCTTGACTACCATTACTCCCGCTACCAAACCAAAATTACATGGGGTGTAATTTACCGATTGTATTTACCTAACCTAGTGTATTTAACATCAACGGACTCTACATGTAATATGTAAGTCACGTGATGTATTTCCCTGTTCGCTTCTCCTCAGTCTGGTGTAGCACGAACTACAGGAAAGATGTCCACCAACTCCACACATGAAAGTAAATAACAGGAATAACAGCCATAAATAGCCAAAGCCAAGAAAAACTCATTTACAAAAGTTACTAATAAACAAATAAACACAGGAAACGGAAAAAATACACCCACAGAGTAAACAAAAGAGAATAGCGATCTAGCAACAGGATCAACAACTCAGAAAAGAACAACCTCTTCTTCCGGGTCTTTATACTTGGGTCACTGGATGCAACTGGCTACTTCCGTCAACGTCATGGATGATGGATAGCCTGATCAACCAATGGCAGTACCCTAATAAGCGACAGAGATAGAGGAGCAAAGATGGAGCAAAAATTTCAGCAAGCCGATGTCATGGACCGGTGTTATTTCTGCTAAAGGGGGCAATATTAGCTTCTGAGGCCACCTGAAATGTACTTACTTTTTCCACACAAGAATATCACATGTATTTATATTTCTGTTGAATAAATGATTGAAAAATAATTTTTTCCTTGTGGTTTACTTCAAGTATTTCAACTTTATTAATAGGCACTGATTCAAACATGATCAAATAATCGCTTGTACAAATATGTAAAAAAAAAATAAAATAAATAAAAATAATAATAAAAAAAATGTAAAAAGCCAACAATTTCCATGAGGTGTACTTATTTTTTCACGACTGTATTTTTTTTTATATATATATATCTGTTAGAAGGCCTGACATATATTATGAAGTTATGTATGATAATCACCAAAGTGCAGCATTTCTTAGTGCTCAATCTGATCAAGATAGATTTATTACATTTCATTTAATAGCTGCTTCTATCCAACATTATTATGGGGATATAATAATGTGCTATTTATTTATCTATAATTATCTTTCTTCACTTCAATTAAATGAGGGTAATAAAACACCAAGTGTATTCTTGTTTGGTGTAAATTTTAAGGAAAACAAACAAACAAAAAAACCTTACTTTTTAATGTACTGGGGGATGTGGGAGTGTGGGAGGAGGGTATTAGGCAGAAGAACACCTATCATCCTTGAATGTTAAATTTCATAATATTTAAGAGCCTATCTGATGGTTTTTAAACAAAGATTTTTAAAGAATTTCTTATAACCCTAATACATTGAATAAACCACCTTGACATGAACATGACGTTTAGCACATTTAGAGCTATACCTACTGATTTATGGTACATTTAACAAATCTAACTCTACTGTTATTTGATTTGAATGGATGCTTACACCATGTGATAACTACTTTGGCATAATTACACCAAACCAACATACTCATGAGCAAAGATTTTGGTATATGCGTATTGGTAAAATTGTTTGAGAATGATGAGATATGGCTCTACTGTCTTTAGTTTATACAATGTTTGCATGTTTTCTCTAAAAGAAACATGGTAGCTAAAAGTAACCATGAGATAAAAATAACCTGTATTTATTTCAGTTAAGGTTTTTGAGGCAGACAAACTCAGACCATGAGAGAGGAGCTCATCAGAGCCAAGCCAACCTACCAGGAGCCTTTACAGCCAAGGGTTTCCCCAACACTCTAATTCAGGTGTGTGTTTGTTTGTGTGTGCATCTGAAATAAAAAAGATGAACATCTATTATACTGTTTTTTTTTACTGTTTCAGGCTGACAGATCAAGGCGTCATCTGAACAGAAGACCAGTGCCTCTTAGGTCACGAGTGGGCAGTTATTCACTGCTCAATCACAAAACACAAAACAGTCCTCTGCAAGTATGTATCTATGGCAATGAACCCAAATATGATCCTAAACGTTACCTTTTACTCTAACCGTTAATTCATCAGTAGGTACCATATTATCATCAAGAGATCTGTGGAAAAAAATGCCTAGTCAGATGCATAAGAAAATCCAATCACCGAGACCTTTAATCTAAATATCTGCAGAAATCAAAGGCACAGTGAGACACAAGAAAATGCTCACATTTTAATGGGTATGGCTTAAACTTGCCAATTGTTATGAAAAGACACTTGGACAGGAAGTAAACGCAGGAGTAATGTCTTTATTTAGACTTAAGGCAACACCCAAGGAGGGGGGAAACAAGGTCTAAACATAAAACTAGAACTGAAGCATGAAGCACAAAACTTAAAACCAGACTATGACTTGAAACACTCGTTTAACTCAGGCATGAACACTCATTTAACTCAGGCAGGAAACACTCATCTAACTATGGCATCAAACTCTCATTTAACCATGGCATGAACTAAGGAACAAGACAGGACATGGAACTTTACCGCGTGGCGCCATTACACCCATCAGTCTTTATTAGTCTATACTCTAATACCGCGTGACGTGCACACCAACTCGAGGGGTTTAAATAACCAGTCACAATTACCCCTGAATACAGACAGCTGGGACCAATCATGACACACCCTCGAATATCAACCAATACCTGAACTGGAAGAGAACCAAAACAAAAGGCACGTGTCCATAGGAAACAGACTTAGCGTTCATGTGCACTTCGAACACGTGCTTTCCCAGTGCTCGTGCACGTTGTCTCCACAGCTACCTCTGCCGGCGAGATCGTGACACCAATGATAACATGAGCATGAGATAGGGGTTTATATAGCAAGATTTTCACAACTGGGAAATGGAAAATGCATCCACAACAAATAGTACTTGGCTGAGGGTGCTCTCAGTTGGCTGGGATGGTGTTTCTCAGATGTAGAGTCTCACTGTCCTACAGATATATAGAGCTAATGTGTTATGTGGTAGCAGAAATGTCTTTCTGGGAACAGGAAATGAGCATCCTTTGCTATGGTAAACAGATGAGGTTGTGCAGAATAATTTCATCGGAACGTTTTTATTTCAGTTCACTGAGGTTAATAAAAAAAAAAAAACACTCCGCATATCTCTTTCAGCATGTCATGTATAAATGTTGACGTGCCAAATTTATTTTTTGGATATTTCTTTCTTTGGATATTTCAAATTTATTTTTTGGATATTTCTGTTACAGGTTGTGAGAGCTCGAAGGCATGCTGGGGTTGCTGCTGATCCGGCCATGCCTTCTAGAATGGTAGAAGCAACACTTTATTCATCACACATACAAATACATTCTATTATATTTCACAACACTTACCAATCATGAACTGAAATGGTGGTGTAAAAGAATCTGTTAGATCTGTCTAGACCTATGACCATAAACATAACCCTAGTTACTTACAGCAACAGTATGTGATTGAATAATTTTCTGTTTTAAGAGGAAGCTCACAGAACACATGGACTTGCAGTTAAAATATAGAAACAGAAATGACTACACAACTGAACGTGAATATTACTGTTTTAGACAGTGAAGCAGAGGCCCAGAAGTGTGACCAGGAAGAAGAACACAAAAGTTGCAGTCTGCTCATGAGACGGGATGTTCGTAGGGAGAAAGTCAAAAGAATCCAAAGGCAAATATAGGGATGCATATATTTAGATAATCTATATTTTGTCCATCTGTTCACTTATGTGCTTCATTTAAGGTGTTTCTTGATGGTTTTTTATGCTTTAAAGTCATTAAAAAATAGTGGAGATGTTGAGTAAAAGTCAGTTTTTGCTCTAATATGGCTTTTATAAGATTTATTGTATGCAAATCTTTAAGGCTTTGTCCAAGGTAAAGCCTGATTTGGACAAATTCACTGTAATCCTTAAGGTATTATTGTGTATATTGTTTGGAAAATGCCAGCAACCAACTGATAAAATGGTAAAATACAAGAAAACACAAACATTCATACAGAAAAACACAGCATTTATAGGACACTGGAAGAGATCAAGTACTCAATTACTCTTTTATAGTGCATACGTTTTTTTTTGTTTGTTTGTTTTTGCAGAATTTGGGCCTACTGATCCACAAACGCAGGAGATATTTTCTGTAGAACATTTTGTATTTGTAAATCAAGCCATCAGAATAAGTGCTACTCAAACCTCCATAATGTCAGGTTGTAGTAATCAAATACCCTGCTTAAAACATTTATTCCTGTATATTTAAATGAAAGTGTTTCTAAAACCTTTATAAAAAAAAAGATTCTTTGTGTTTTTAATATACTAAATGGTGCAGCTCTATATAAAGTACTTTTCAAGAATATTTTCTGGTCTGGTGTCAGATTCTGACTTTAATCACTGCTGATTAAACATTCATTATATCAAACAAACTTCAAATAGTGAGCGATGTCTTGTATTAAAGTAGCCAAACATTCGGTGCTCAATTGTGTTAACTCAAGAGAAAGTAATTTAGTGAGAGAGAGAGAGAGAGAGAGAGAGAGAGAGAGAGAGAGAGAGAGAGAGAGAGAGAGAGAGAGAGAGAGACCAAATCAGACAAAATAAATAAGCAAAGAACTATTTAAATGGTTCTCCAGCTACACATGACATCACTTACCTCTTAACCCGAATTGACTCATGACTTTGTGTGAGTAAAATTTGGGCAAACATATGTACTGTCCGAAGATCTCTCTCTCTCTCTCTCTCTCTCTCTCTCTCTCTCTCTCTCTCTCTCTCTCACACACACACTGTATTTACATTTTTGTGGAGCATTTTCACTGATGCATATTCCTTAGTGGAACTAATGCTACACTAACACATAACCCTAAGCTCTGTTATGCTTGGCTCTTTTTATTTTAAATAAAATGCACTTGTTTTTGTGCAAAAGACCAGCTAATAAAATATATATACTGAAAATAAACAGTTCACAAATTTATGTCAATTTAAAAAAAAAAAAAATTTGGTAAGCTAATGCATCTCAATACTATTTTTATGGAATCATTCAATTGACTTGTACTATGCACCTGTACCTTTTACTAAGGCTAATTTAATTAATTTTTTTTTTTTTTTTAAATAAATGCTGCAATTCTTGCACATAGGGACAATTCTTCATAGGGACCTCAAAAATTTATGCACATTTCTACCACTATGAGGACTTAGGTTCCACATACTTTCATTTCATGAACTTCATATTCTTTTTTACTTTAATTTTCCTTTAATTTCCATTTATTTCTCATTTATTTGAGAGTCAGGTTAATCTAAAGTGACTTACAGGTATGGCAGGATACAGTCCAAGCACATAGCAGTTAAGGGTTAAGATCTTACCTGAGGGTCTAACAGTGGTTTTCTGGCAGATGTACTTTCTCACAACATCCTGCTAACCAGCACAGAACATTAACTAATGAGCTTTACTTTTCCAGAGATTCAGCATGCAATTATAGATTTAAAGAGAGCTTTATATTCTAAAACAATTCAATTATTATTTTTATTTTTATTCACAGTTTTTGAGTCATCAGTGATCTGAAAAGGACCGGTTACATATTTATTTCTATAAGCACATCACATTTGCACAGTTGCGGAATCTGTTTATTATCACAAGATTTTATACTGTAATATTTATATTGGTTGTATTGATCAACACTGTAGGCTTTTCATTAGGCTATTCTAGTATTGGTAAATGTAAAATGATGCATTGATTGTTTTTCAACAAAGGATCAAAAGGTTATAATCACAAAAAAACTCTGCTCTCATGGATATCAAACAACTGATTTCAAGGTGTTGATTTGGCCACCAAATTCCCCAAATCTCAATCTGATAGAGCATCTGTGGGATGTGCTGGACAAACAAGTTCGATCCATAGAGGCACCAACTAGCAACCTATAAGACTTAAAGGATCTGCTGTTAACATCTTGGGGCCAGATACCACAGCACACCTTCAGAGGTCTTGTGGAGTCCATGCTTTGACAGGTCAGAACTGTTTTGGGGGCACAAGGGGGACCTACACAATATTAGGCAATTGGTTTTAATGTTATGGCTGATTGGTCTATATACACACACACTCACACACACACACACACACACACACACACACACACACACACACACACACACTCACTATCCACTTTAATAGGAACATCTGCACATTCATGCAGTTATCTGATCAGACAATCAGGTGGTCGCTGCGCAATGCAAAAAAATAAAATAAAATAAATCATGCAGATACAGGTCCAGAGCTTCAGTTAATGCTTACATAAAAAACATCGGAATGAAGAAAGTGTGACCTCTGTGACTTTGATCATGGCATGGTTGTTGGTGCCAGATGGGCTAGCTTCAGTAGGTCAGAAACTACTGATCTCCAAGGAATTTCACACACAACTGTCTTTAGAGTTTTCACAGAATGGTGAAAGCATTGCGTGAGCAACAGTGTCTGTGGAAATGCCTTGCTGATAAGAGAGATCAGAGGAAAATGGCCAGATTAGTTTGAGTTGCCAGTAAGGATATAGTAACTCATATAATCACTCTTTATAACTGTGGTTATAAACACAACAGAACAACACAACAGCAGAAGACCACACCGTGTTCCACTTCTGTCAGCCAAGAGCAAGAATGTGAGGCTATCACAGAGTTGCGAAACTGGTCAGTTAAAGAATGGAAAAAGTTCAGGTGATTTATTTATTTTTTTTCCCTAATCTTCAACTGTCCAGTTTAAATGGTTAACGTATCAGAGATCACATTCTTTCCCCATTCTGATGTTTGATGTGAACATTAATTAAAGCTCTTGACTTGTATCTGCATGATTTTATGCATTGTGCTAATGCCACATGATTGACTTTTTTTTTTCTTTTTTAGAATTTTCAAATATTTAAAATAAAGAAAGTAAATTTTCAATATCTTGAATATTTAATATTTCAGAGTCTGTACTCTTTCTAGGGCCCTATTTAAATGTAAGCAAGTTTGGGATATTGATCATGTTTACTTCGTTGCACAAATGGTCAGATTTTCTTCACACCTAATCTCTTCTATTGTTCAGACAACACTCCGTTGTGGTCAATAATATAAATTTGTAATGAAAATTTTTGTATTTAATTTGAAAAGAATGTAAAATAGAAGCATTTTCTCTTGCTTCTGTTGGGGCCCACTGTATCTGCATTATCATTACAATGCTTTAAGCCAATATGAATAAATTACTTATATTAGTAAAGAATTATGAATTTTATGCTGAGTAATATAATTTGACTAAAGTGAATTAAGTTTTCATAAGTTTTCAGTAGTGGTTAGTTTAAAGTTTAGCGGGAATTCGTTTGAGCTGATCCCTGAGCTCCATTAGGGCGATGGAGGACAGATGAACCTCGTCAGGACCATCAGCTAGACGCAGAGTTCGTGCATATGTATACCTACACACAAACACATAACCTTAGTGTGTAATTTACACATTTTAACTATACATCTGACACAACAAAACCATTTCTCTTGTGCCACACAATACTGACAATGTACAAAAATAACTGCATAAAATAAACACACAGCAGACCTCATTTATTAAGCTGGACAGGAACGGATTAACTTGTAATTTGCTCTGTAGGATCGTTTTCACAAGAATGGTATTCATGAAAATCTTCAGAAAAACATTTGTATTCTACTCATGCTTCTGAGTGTGTGTAAATTTATGCATAAGAATACTAACTAATGTAAACCCTGATTGATTGGTTTATATAATTTGCATGGATTACTGCACTTCTATATATGGAATATACTGTTGATTTTAAATTGCTCACTCTTCATACATTTACAGCATCTAGCAAACACCCTTATCCAGAGCCACTTACAGAGGTGCTTTGGAGTTTCTACCAAAAACACATCCTCATCCAGAAAATTTTGTGAAAACCAATCCTTTTATATTACTGGCATTAATTAAAGAATATGAAAAATAAAGAAACACAAACCCATAAATTAAGACAAATAAAAGCAGTCATTCAATAATGACAAAAAAAATGTCACTGTATAAACAGAGGATCGGACGGTCTGTCTGTGCAAAACTGTAAGCAGTAAACAAACACCTCGACTGACAGAAGCTGGCTTTTAAATTGGTTCTATTTGCCATGACATGCACTTTTAATGCTTTGCAACACTTCCAGAAGTTTGGCAAAGACACTTTAAACAATTTTGAAATTGCAGTTTCTCTGTGTGCAATGCTCTGTGTCCATAATTGCCTATGTACATTGTAGGTCTTTTTTTCTCCATTTTCTTGTCACCTCACTTTACTTCACACCTAATTCAACTTTTCTGTAATTTGTCTCTAAATGTTGACTTTCTGAGGTGCTGTTACACTGCTAAATATGTTTCCTGGCATAGATGTGCGCCAAAATAACTTCCACTTCTTCCTTCTCTTTCATAGTTTATAGTCATTCGTACATCCAGTCCGCTCTGAGCTTCACATTTTATGGAGTCTTGGTGGTGTCACTACATGCAAATGACCTGTGTCGGGAATGTGCTTTGCACTTTATAGGTGATCAACATGCACAAGAAAGTTTGAAGAAAATCAGCAATTATAAAACTTGTAAATCTGGTGGAAATTTTTTGATCAGTTTGGCTTACGCAAACATTTACACACAACTTTAGTAAGAGATTGATAAAATAGGCCCAATTATTCAAATTTTAAACTCAAGCTACCTTTCCCCTAACAAAATTCTCTCATAACAACTTCTTTTTAGAAGAATAATTAATGTAAGTGGCAAAATTATTGATGTTATGCTCTGGGGCATTTTGCATGTGAGGGGTATACTCACTTTTGTGAGATACTGTATTTATTGACAGAGACTTCAAAGCACTTCTGTAAGTGGCTGTGGGTAAGAGTGTCTGCTAAATGCTATAATTGTGAAGCTTGAAAAGCTTTGGTAAGCCACAAACAAATATTTATGAAATCAAAACATGAAAACTGTACAAATTTCCTTTTAAGAACGCTATAAAAAAACACATGAAAATATTTATTTACAGTCATTGTCTAAAGAAGTAAACCTACTAAAACCAACTAGACCTACACTAAATATCTGTACACTAAATTACAGATTAAAAAATATATACTAAAAACAAAATCGAAAATGAATAATGGACAGCATTGCTGCCAGTGTAGCCACTACCTATCCTGTAATGCTTTAGCTTTAGCTAACTTTATTAAAATACACTGCCCTACCCTAGTGTCAATTGTTTGAGAGACTAGTCAACTTTTTGAACATACAATTAATGTGTTAAATTTTTCCCCTTCATATCTTGCTTCATTCTGGTAAATTATAGCAAATTCTGGTAAAGTGGCATGCTAGACCATTAGTGAAACTTTAATACCACCAAAAACATCTGAGAGATCTTTAGACCTTCCTACTCACATCTGTGCAAGGGGGAAGTCATCAGATACTCCTGCACCCCCGTGGACCTGAATGGCACAGTCCACCACCTTACAAGCCATCCTGCCAGCTGCTACCTTTATCATTGCAATCTACAGGAGACAATGTGAGGAACACACACACACACAACCGATGACATTAATGTGGTCTTTGTTGTCTTTTGGCTGCAAACATGTATGAAAATGTTGGAGGAGGTAGACTGTGTATATGATTTTAAAGGAATATTCCAGTTTGCTTAGGTTTATACTGCAACTATAAAACTAATATACCCAACAAGTAAGAGAATTTTATAGGTGCCAGTTTATCAAAGTGAAAACTCAATGTCAGCATCACACAGTCACCTCAAACCATGTTGAGTTGTTTAGTATCTCGAACAGACGCACTTATGTGATGTCTGGCACTGAATGACACATTTATAGAAATGGACAACAGGAGCTTCCAAACAGAACAAAAGAAAAAGTGTTACTCCTACTGATTGAGAGTTTGAATCCAAGCAATGTCACAGCCATCTAAGACCAGAAATTTGAGAACACATAACTGACAGTGCTCTTTGGGTGGGAGGGGTGGTATTACTCTTTCTCCACTGTCAATCACAGTGACACTAACCAATCGAGGGTGTCTGTTAAATCATGTATGCAGAAGAGAGCAATTAGCACTCCCTTGGTTTCAGTTGAGCTATTTCTTTAATATGCCCAAGCCTGAAGATTTTACTAAGAAGTGCTTTCAAGTTGTGTGTTCGTGGAACATAGCGTGGATATAAAGGGTCTACACACCCCTGTTTAAATTGGAGGTTTTTGTAAAGTACAAAAATGAAACCAAGACAAATCATGTCAGATCTTTTTCCACCTTTAATTTGATATAGCAAACAACAAACTTCAAATGAAAGAAAAATAGAAACATTTTAGGGGAAAGAAGAAGAAGAAGAAAAACAACTTACAATAACCTGGTTGGACACCCATAAACTAATACTTTGTTAAAGAAACTTTTGCTAGTAATACAACATTCAGTATTTTGGGGGAAGAATCTCTCAACTTAGCACATCTTGATTTGGCAATTTTATTCTACTCTCCCTTGTAAAAATGCCATAGATATATCAAACTGTTAGGGAATCTGTGCACTGCCCTCTTCAAATCATTCCACAGGTTTTCAATATGATTTAGATAGGGGCTCTGGGCCATTCCAAAACTGTCATCATCTTCTGAAGTTGTTCCTTTGTTGAATTTGATTTGTGCTTTGAGTTGTTGCTGGAAAGTGAAAATTTTCTTCCTCTTCAGCTGTCTAACAGTAGACTACAGGTTTTGTGCCAAAATAGATTGGTATTTGGAGCTATAAATGATTCCCTTCTTCTTGACTACAGCTCCAGTCCAAGCTGAAGAGAAGCAGCCCCATAGCATGATGCTGCTACCACCAGGCTTCACCATGGGTGTGGTGTTCTTTAAGTCATAAGATAAATCTTGTTTGTTCACCAAACATATCTTATAGAATTATGCCCAGAAAGTTCTACCTTGGTTCATCAGTCCATAAAACTTTTTGATACATGATTTTGGCAAAATTTAGGCAGGCTTGGGTGTTTTTCTTCTTGTGAGAAAGGTCTAGCCCCCCTACCCTATAGCCAAGATATGTGACGAATACAAGAGACTGTCACATGACCAATACTTGCAGGATATTCCTGCAGCTCCTATAATGTTGCCGTAGGTCTCTTGGCAGCCTCTGTGATAAGTTTTCTTCCAGTCCTTTCATCAATGTTTTGGAAATTCTTTTGTACTTGGAGGATAGGTAAGGATTCTAAGTAAACAGGCAGCAACAAAACCACAGAAACCTGGACCAAACGTTACACAAGAACTCCACTTAGTTTGCCACAGAAACCATAAAACAATGGACCCTCACTCAGCAGACACTGAGGAGCCGACATAATCACTGCCTGTTTGAGTCTGCCTAATCCCAGATATTCTGTGAACAATAGGACCAGTGTTAGATACACTCATGCCCAAGTGCTGAACCCTGTCAGTCATGGAAATGCCATTTAGGCTGTTGGCCAAGAGATGATGGTTCACCCAACAGGATGGTAAAAGCTGAAAACTGCAGAAAAAGGTGACTCACCCAGAGAAGCCTTTTTGTTCTCTCACCCAGGTACAGAAAGGCCCCAACTTGTTCATAGATTCCACAGACTGCATCAGAACACTCCATATAGTCTACAGGGACAATGACTGTGCATACATATAATGAATTCCCTTATAATCCGTTATAAGTCCAGAAGAAAACATGGATGAAAACAGGTGATTGCGGTTTAAAAATTTTTTTAAAAAGCCACAAGGCTGCTACTGTTTGTTTGATTTTTAGCATGCATTATTATGGTATTACTATTAGAACTGTATTTAACAACAATTAATATATGTATTGTTTGGGATGTATGTGCTTGTGGACTGATTCTCTGAAGGACATTCAGATAGAATGTTGTTACATGCATGTGTTAATATTTGGGACCAAAGTTTGATCCACATGTAATGAAAAAGTGTGAAACCACATGACTGCAGAGACAATGTTTGTCTTAACGTATGATTAACGTCATAGGCAGAGAATACGGCTTACACTCTGCCCTAAGACAATGTTTCACTGGAGGAAATATTTTGGGGTTGGACTAGCCAGAAAGGGTTAAACCCCTATGACACCAGTCTTTTTTAGAATCATGTTTCTCGTTCTCTTCGACCAACACCTTCAGAGAGTTCTCCAACAATCAACATCTTCGAGGAGTCCTCATCAACTCACAGCAACAGATTGGTCTCTCAAGACGACACTCTTAAAACCAACCAGACCGCTGACAAATACACATTGCCGTGACTCCATTCTAGATGATGCAACGAGGAGAATCTCCAGGAAACTGAAATGACAACTCAAAAGCAAGTACAGTACCTCAAGTACCTCGCTGAACTGGTGCATTTAAATAAGTTTAAAGCCCTTCTAAAATGAAGTGAAGGTCAAATTAAAAAGTTGATGGTTTGTTCAGGTCATGGCCTGTGAAATAGCATAGAGTGCTTGGGATTTAATTCAAAGCCTTTTTCACCCTTGTTTGTTTGTATGTGTGTGTGTGTGTGTGTGTGTGTGTGTGTGTGTGCATTAGATTAGTTTCTGTGTAGTAGAATAGTTGAATAATGTCTCGTCTGTTTTTAAAGACCCGTGTCTTTATCTGCTTTACAGTTTGCTGTCTTGAGCTGCCGATTTTGTTACTATGCTCTTGATATAGTGTTTTCACTATATTTTGGATATTATTGCTGGTAATATCTAATGCATAATTAATAAATGCACTAATTTCAACTTATCACTGGACGAATAATTGACCAGAAATATTAAACTGGGAAAATTTCCCCTTCCGAGCTGATCTGCTAGTCTCTCCTACATATTTTAGTGGAGAATACAGGCAACTTAACCTAAATAGCTAACTTCCCTTACATATAATGGTGGGGAATGCAGGCAGCGTAATCTAAAATAGCTCATTTTCTCTACATTCTCCTCTCCGGATCAGTACCTTTCAACAATGACATTTTTGTAAACTCTTTGTGGACCACGGCTTCAGCAGTTGGATGAAACTAAGAAGATGCAAAGAAAATCATACATAAAATGCTGATCTTTATTTGGGGTTAATCAGAATCACGTAACTGATGACAGGTGTATGATAAATTCATTTGAGCATGAGTTTGAATGCAATAAGTTAATTCTGAGCACACTCACATGCCCCATTATAAAAGAGTATGCACACTTAGGCAAACAGGTTATTTTAAGTTTGTTTCTTTTTTTCTAAAACATTTCTGTTTGTTTTTCACTTGAATTTTGTTGGTTGCTATATCACATTAAAGGTGGAAAAAGATCTGAAATGGTTGTTGTTGGTTTCATTTTGTACATAACAAAAACTTGCACTTTTACACGCCGGGATGTTTTATCTGCATCTATTGATAAGCTTATTGGACAGTATATCATTACAGATAATAACAGGATACTGAGCCAAATTATTATAGTTACTTTACGACTGTAATAAATAGATCAGCACAAGCTCACACTCTACAAGCTACAATTTATTCAATTTTGTTGTACTTGTACAATGACAATAAAGATATTCTATTTTGGTCTGCAGTGACTACAACCAGCAACATGGCCAGGACAACATGGCCAAAGGCCCAGTGAGACATTACTGTGTGAAAATACAGGGGGAATTTACCCACAGTGCAGTTTCACAGGACCAAAAATAATGGATTTTATTTTTAGTCTTAGATTTTTTTCCCCAGATTAGGTGTTGGGACAATGTAGGGCAAGCTAGTTAGCAAAAGCTAGCTGCATTACAGGATAACTAGTGGCTACACTAGCAGCAGTGTTGTCCAGTATTCATTTTGGATTTTGGTTTTATTATTAGTATTTTTTAAAGTGAATCTTTAAGTATATGTATAGTAGGTTTAGACTGCAACTAAATAGTTTAATCTACTTCTATTTTTTAGTGTTCTGAAAAACAAACGTACATTTTTCCATGGTTTAATTTCACAAATATTCAATACTGGACTCCCAAAGCTTATCCAACCCCCCAATTATGGCATTTGGCAGAAACCCTTATCCAGACCAAGATTTAAAGAAGTGCTTCGACTGTGTTAGTGAGTTAACGGAATATAACTGAGTGTGTTACCTGTTTCCTTGCAGCCTTGTTCCCCTGTGTGTCAAGTATATAAGCTGCATGAAGAGCTAGTAGACGCACCTGCTCAATAGCAATGCGACACTCTGCTATCCAATGAGCCACCACCTCCTATGGTCCAAATATAAACACAATCATTTTACACATGAGGCAGCAGCAGCCTTTTACAGAAAAGGCTATTATTACATTTAACTCTAGGTGTCAGTAATTACTAGTGAAAGCCAATTCTAACCATTAATTATTTATGAGAGTCCTAAGCACACAGTGTCACATGAACATTTGCTTGATCTGTGACCATGATGTAAAACCACAGCAAAGTGTTAACATACAGTTTGCTATCCGTAAAATAAGGACCTCTAATGCCAACTGTAATAAAAATAATTTATTATAAATGTGTGTTACCAATTGTATTAATATGGTAGTAGTTCCATTTCTGTATAAAAACGTGTATGCCTATAGAAAGAAACATACATGTTGGTACAGTTTTTTGCCAAAGGTGCTTCTGCTACCAGATCTTTGGCACAGCAGCTCCAGTGCCTGCTCTGCCAGTCCAACTGCCCTCATGCAGTGGTGCAGTCTACCCGGGCCTAGCCGGCCTTGAGCTATCTCAAACCCCCGACCCTCACCTGCAAAGAGCAATACTGAGAGTTACAAACACTACCTAAAACATACTTCCAAATGGCCACATCCTGTAAAACATGTAAATAAATTGCAGAAAGCACATTTTAAATGCACAAAGCCTTGCAAATGTATCCAACCCCTTTAAAAGTCATCAGATCTGTCTAGATTACATTCACCTTTTTGTTTATAACCACTCCTGTGTTGCTTTGGCCTTGTGTTTGGGACAACCGTCTTGCTGAAAGCTGAAGTTTCTTCCAAGCTTTAGTTTGTTTTTAGAAGACTGAACAGGTAATATCTTGTAATATCCCTCTGTATTTTGCTCCATCCATGCTCCTTTCAATTTTGACAAGAAGACCAGGTTCCGAGGATGAAAAGGGCCCCCAGAGTTTGATTCTGTCCCTACAATGACGTTTGGTGGTGGTAGTGTTAATTGAGGTATGGGCTACGCTTTGAAACTTTCCCAAATAGAATATTTTGATTTTGGTCTCATCACACCAAAAAAAAGCCCCACCTCTTCAATGTGTCACTATTGTGCTTTCATGTGGCTCTTCTTAAGCAATGGTTTCTTTCTAGCCACCCTCCTATGCAGTCCTCAATTATGGAGAGGTCTTGAAATGGTTGTCTGGTGCACTTTCGCTCTCAGCCAATGTAATCTGTTACTGCTTCCGAGTGACTGTTGGCCTCACTGTGGCCTTGTTTAGGTAGGGTTTGGATGGTGTGATGCAGTCTTCACGTCCTCATTATTGATCCAACAGTGCTTACTGTGATGTCTTACCTCTTAAGCGACCGGAAACCGTTCATTTTCATTGAGAGCTAGCAACTTCCAGCGAAATGAGCAACAGCAATTGCTGGAGACTAGATGTGGGCATGTCCAGCGACACAACAAAGTTGAGCAAAGTTTAACTTTATGCAAATTTGGAGCAACTTGGTACAGCAACTACCAATGGGTGTGAAGACAGTAGAGAGCACTTGATGCATTGCCTCCCATGCTCACTAGCAGAAGTAGCACCATTGCAGCAATCGCCAAATAGCTACACCAGGATTCTGCTCGATTGCAACATAAAATGAGTGTGTTTCATTATTATTATTGTTTTTATTATTTTGCTTTAAACGTGCAAAGGCCATAAACTAAGCTAAGCTAACTGTTGCTCGCGCTTTTCCTGCAGATAGATGGCCGTAATGGCAAAGACCACACACTGCTTCTCCTTCATCTCATAGGACACAATGCATATAAAGTGGTGAATTTTATATACAAATGCTCTCCCTCCAGAACGTTTCATTTTAGCAGAAAGAAAACTGGTTTGTTGCCAAACGTGGAATGCTACTGGCACCACCCGTGTTACTATGGAAATATATTTACTGAAAGAAATGTTGACACCTTCAATACTTATTTCCCCCACTGCAATTATGTTGGCTTGAGAAAATATTATGTTGTTGGGTTGAGAAGGCCAACATACTGCTTTATAAGATTATTATTATTATTATTATTATTATTATTATTATTATGTTGGCTTGAGAAAGCAAACATACTGTTTTGCTTTATAAGCTTATTATTATTATTATCGTATTGGGATGCTGTCTGGCTCCAAAAGTATTGGGATGCTGTCGAGCTCCAAAACACCCTAGCAACAGCCTAGCAACCACCCACAACACAGTAACAACCACCCCTAACACCCTAGCAACCACTCAGAACACCCTAGCAATCGCCTAGCAACCACCTAGAACACCCAAGCAACCTTCTAGCAACCACCCAGAATACCCTAGCAACTGCCTAGGAACCACCCAGAAAAGTATTGGGATGCTATCTGGCTCCAAAAGTATTGGGACACCATCTAGCTCGAAAACACCCTAGCAACAACCCCAACAAACTAGCAAATGCCTACTGACCACCCAGAACACCCTAGCAACCGTCTAGCAACCACCCATCACACCCCAGCAACTTGTTTTCTCAAGCCAACGTCAAAGTTTACCGTGATGAACTTAACTATCTAGTTAAACTTACTACTCTTCTCTTCTCTTTTTTCTTCTGAGACAAAAATGTCTGATCTATTGGCGTTCTAACTAGTCCTAGAGCTTTAAAGCTACAAACACCAAAATCAGGTCAAACCTTCAGACTGTTCTATATCTTTGCTAACTGATCGGACTTACGGTTTTCCTAAAAATGATGATGAAAAATCCCCAAAAATTCCATTCACTTACAGCGACAGAATGTTCAGAGCCTGTTTATGATTTCAAACTCCAACTATCAAAACTCACACCCACCTGCCTGCACACGGCCTGAAGCCGCTCTTCTCTCCCTCTCACTCTGCCAATGTACCTGTAACAGAGACTCTCACTTCATCTAGCTATCTATCTATATCAATATATCATTCATCTATCCATCTATCCAACTCTACAACTACTGGCACTCTATCTATCTCTCCATCTATCTATCTATCTATCTATCTATCTATCTATCTACAGTGATGTGAAAAAGTAAGAATGCTTCAAGTCGTTTCCCCAAATTCAACTGCAAATGCAACTTATAATGACAAGCATTCATTTTGTTGAACTATTTCCATTGCTTTTGTTTGATTTGATCACTGCAAACAGCTGAAAGTCTGTAAATTTTGACAAAATTTATTCAACAATGGGGGTTGAATAATTTTAATTCTATCTATCTAACTCTACAACTATTGGCACCATATCTATCTTATCTATGTAACTTTCATACTTGCTTTCTCAAGCCAACATCATGTTAATGTTTGTCAAATCATTGGGGGTTGAAGACATATATCAGGCAGTACTTTTGAGTTTAAATAATTTTTGCAAGCCAGTGTCTAAATTTGTCTCACCCAGAAGAATGTTGTTTGCAGGAACATGTACATTGTCAAAGTGTATCTCAAAATGGCCACCATGACATGCATCTGTAGAGATGTAAGAGGAGGAAAATAAAGATCACAAACACAGACACACAAATCAGCAGTACAAGTACACACTACTCTTTATCTTACTGCATGTACACAGCAAGGAGGTCCATGGATAAGACATGACAAAACATTCTCACAGCACGTGAGTTCAAGCAAGAGTTAATCTTTTCATCCTACAGGAAGTGTATATTATATAAAGTGTATATTATAAAGTGCAATTGTAAAATTTATCTTTATAGCAGCAATTAGGCAATATAAATAATTGTTACAATATTGATATTTAATAAACACAAACCCCTTCAAAATCTTAGAGACCTGTCATTTTTATACTTTTAGTTTAATTTACTATTTCACTGAAATAAGATGAGCATAATCTCTTCAATGTAAAGGTGATTTTTTTGTTAAAGAAGTGCATATATTTTTACAATGTAAAAAACATTTAAGTATAATAAAACTGTAAACAAAACAGAATGGTTCAAAAGACAGAAGACAGTAAAAATTGCTGAGATGCACGGGGACAAACACTGGATCTTACCATCTTGTCCAAACACTGTAAGAGGTCGGATCTTCCTCACACCAGGTGTGTCCATAGGAACCAAAATCATACTGTGCTGACCATGTCTAATACACACACACACACACACACACACACACACACACACACAAAAAAACTAAAGCTTATATAATTAGACCTAATTACTGCTATGCTCAAAATGATATGCTTAGAATGCTTTGTTGTTGTTGTTGTTGTTTTATTAAGCATTTGTCCTTGTGGGGAACAGCTAAATGTCCACAGAAGGTCAAAATTCTCAGATATTCTTATCCTTGTGGGGACATTTTGGTTACCAGCGAAATCTAAAAATGTAAACATGCATGCACATACATATAATCCATAATTAATTTTCATAATATTATTAAATATGATTATTAAAACTAATATATGAATACTTAACATTGCTATATCACTATTTCTTTGATAGTTCTAGTCTTTAAGTACAAGTCCAATTTCCACCTGTTCTAGTAAAAAAAAAAAAAAAAGTGAAATCACACAGGTTGTGTAAGTACAGCTGGTGTAGTTATGTTAAGGCCATCAGGCAAATATTCCCTGTTCCATCTCCCTGACTTTTCTTTTTCACTCTCTCCTGTTGCTGGGTGGAGATGTTATTCTTTCTAATTTTGACAGCACTCTCTCCCATTCTCACACCCTTATCCACACCCATAAACAGTTACACACAAACAAATCAAACACAGTGCACAACTTTTCTACATGCTCCCAAGTTTTGAGCTATGTCCTGGACATGTATAGGCACATTGGCCCACTCTATGACTTAAATCCTAAACTCTCACCTTATTATTCAGTAACTATTACGAGTCATTCCATGACTAGTGAAATTATGAAGTTCAGAGAGTAGGAATGTAATTTTATGGTACTGATCTACACTCACTGTCCACTTTAAACACTTTAAACTCATTTATGCAGTTATACAATTAGCCAATCATGTGGCAGCATCACAATTCATAAAATCATATAATACAGGAGCTTCAGGTAATGTTCACATCAAATATCAGAATGAAGAAAAAGTGTGACCACTGCATGTGCAGCTTGTAATTAGCTTAGGATCTTAGTGGGTTTAAAGCAAATAATAATAAAAGAAATATGGAATGGCACCCTGATGGTGACGCTCACTTACTGAGATAGGAGCTACACCGGGATTTTGCTCGATTGCAACAAAAAGCGAGTGTGTCTCATTATTATCATTTTTGCTTTAAACGCACTAAGGCCATAAGCTACAGACCAGTCAGAGTGCCCTCGTTGACCCCTGTCCACCACTGGAAGTGCCTACAATTGGCATGTGAGTATCAGAACTGGACCATGGAGCAATGGAAGAAGATGGTCTGATGAATCATGTTTTCTTTTACATCATGTGGACAACCGGGTGATAATGTGGCCTAAACTGTAACCTTTCCTCCATGCCCATGCATATAAAATGCACTCCAATGTCCCATTACTCTAGTTAATGTGAAAAAAACATTTAGTCAAATTCAGGATCTCTACAAATTCAAATCCTTATGAAACACTTATGAAGCTTAATATAACAAAATGCATTTGCACCTAGCTGGGGTAAAAATATTGATAGGATAAATCATCAGAAAATATGACAAAGACAGCAATGAATATTAGTTCAGAAAGAAAAGACAGCGGGTTTTGCAGACTACATGATTATGAATAGTTCAAGAGAAGTTGACGAAAACTATGCATATGATTGTAATTATATGGTTATGATATAATCACACATTCCAGCACAAAAAAACGTTAACAGAGACACTTTAAATACCATCACTACTTAAATATTTCATTTGTAAGATAGTATAAGGACAACTATTTTTCATAGAAGCCTTTTCTTTCTCATGAATCTTGAATTGAATCTTGAATCTCATGAATCTTGTCATATATTGCATATGCAACAATTTCCGATTTTGTTGACGTCTGGGAAATTAAAATAACCTGATAATTTCTTTTAAAGGTCTACTACTATACGTTTGTTGCCATTATTCTTTCACTTCTTTGCCTAAATGTTTCTCTTAATTTCCTTTTCTTACATCTCTTGACCGAAAGCCAAACCTCTACTGTGACCACAGCACAGCCATGACCTTTTCGTGTGTGTGCAGTGATTTAAATTGTGTCATAAAGAGGAGATTATGTGTGGAATAAAGCCAGTAGAACTTGATCTGTGTTTCCGGATCAGCTTGGCTGGGTTTTGAATATTTCTTAATACAAGAGCAGACACAGTCAGAAACAGGTGCGCACACAAATATAACATTTTCTGCCTATTAGCACTGTCCAAAGGTACAGCTCCGTGTGCACCCTCACTCCCTCCGCCTTATCTATCACCCTACATCTCTCCAGCCTTTTCCTACGCCCCATGATGCTTTACACTTTTATGCAGGTACAAGTGGCATCTTTTTGTGATTATTCTTGATCTTTTAGTTAAAATTCCTTCTCTCCAAGGAACAGCATCGCCTTTTTTCAGGTTTTGTTCATCGCTCACAGGAGTAGTCCGCCTTAACCTTAGGTCTGTGTATGTAGCACTCTTCCTAAGCCACAAATTAAGTTTCGCCTGGTTGTAAGTGCAGCAACAAACAGCACATGTTGTTCCTGTGAGCTTCATAATGACATTATAACATATTCCTGCCTGAAGCAACAAACAGTATTGGTGTTTTAACATACAATATAAACAACACCTACTGCCGTCAGAGAAAGCCAGTCAGCGCTGTGCAAATACTTCCACCGGAAGTTATACCCATAATCGTTCTTACAGCAGCACCTCCACGAAAAAGATGGATTAGATGTAACAGTTTGATACCTGCTCATACTATCAGAAGCCTTGCTCTTGCACATGACTATGGCGATCTTGCACTTAGGGTTGCCTGCACCTAGAGATGGAAAAAAAAAGGAAATATTCAGAAATACAGATTTTTTTGGGTGGGGAAATTGCCACTACATATAGTAACTGTAAATAATGGTATTGCGCTATCTAATATCTATTATAGAATGAGAAGTGATATGCTTAAAGACCCTCACAAACTATCATATACCACTTTTTATAGGGTTGAAATGAAAATCTGGCACCCGAGACAGTCTGAGGCCCTCAGGGCAGGGCTTTCTAGCTTTCCCTGTATATACACTAATTATCTGATCATCAGCATTCATGCAAATCAAATCAGAAAGACATTAAATGCACACCAGGCCAGTTTCTTGTGTTTATTTGCCAAAAAGCTTGATACAGATCACATACAAAATTTTCATAGCCCTACAGCAGACATGCCTTTGTTAACACAGTTTCGAATGTTAAAAATTCTTTGTGATACGCAAGGTCACATTAGATTCAGGGAATATATTTGTCATATTTATTAAAAAGTGGGCCATCATTAACAAATATATGTTATTATCTATTCTCCATTTTGTGTAGAAAGAAAAGTGGTATATTTGAGAAACACTTGAAGAATAGATTTCCTACAATGGAACAACTACAGCTTTGCAAATCTACTGCAAATATGAGAGAAACATACGTATATACACCGTCTTACCCTGTTTCCAAAATCACACCCTGTACCCTGAACCCTTTAACCTGCAAAAATGCATTATGGGTATTCTGCATTACCTCGGCAAAATCACGGCACATTATTGGATAACAGAAGTGTGCCAGACGTTCTCCACTAGGCTTTCACAAACAGCAAAACACCCTAAACAGCGCACATGCAGAGGCACGTCTGCAGGAATATTGCACGCAGAGTTGCACACATGAGCGAGCGAGCAAGCGTGCACACACACACACACACACACACACACACACACACACACACACACACACAGAGCTTCAGAATTATCCTAGTAAAGATGGCTTTAAAAAGGATATGAAAAAACATATAGCCACATGGGTTACAATTATTTAGTAATAAAACCTCACTAACCTCACTGTCATGATACAGTCGTAGAAAATTTAGAACCACTAAGAGTACTCTGGGTATCCCTCTTGGTGAACCTTTAATGGAACCCTTTATGTACCCTTTATGTACCTTTAGGTACCCTTAATGGTAAGAAGAAAATACAGCTGTATGATTCCATTAGCTTAACATAAGAGATGACAAACCAGACCTGACACAATGGCATATTCACTTCCCTACATACAAAGACGATGAGGAGGTTTTTTTGTCATTGTTGTGGCCAAAAATGCTTGAATTTGCTGTGGCTTTTTTCAAAATTTGCGATGCAACTTGGAGTTTTTTATGTGGACACCTACTTCAACTGGCGAAATTACAATTACAATTTCTTTCACATTGATGTTTTTTGGTAAATGAGACCTTTTAGCTGTACTCATGAATTGGAGAGGGCTTTGGCTGAATGTGCATTGTGATGATGTCACATGACGCATCTTGGCCCAAATCTGCAAAAAATCTGCTGTAATTTTAAAATTGCAAGCTCATCTGAATATTGCGTAGTTTGCTTTAAAATCCTGGAGGGACTGATATTTATATACTTATACATGTGTGCATCATTATGCTGTAAAATCTGAACATTTCTAGAGAATTTAGGATATTCTTTTATTGGCTGTATTACTTTACAGGTTAGTAGTCAAATTTAGAGATGGGAATTTTAAATTATTATTTGCAATTAGTACATCTGAATATCAACTGGTCTACACTGCTCAGAAGCACTTTTTTGCACAGTCAGACTTCTATCTGAAATAAAACCTTTCTTTAAAAAAAACAAAAAACATCTGGATGAAGAACCATATACCTAATACAAACACATACACCTAGACAGTTTTTATGACCAAACAGAGAAGTTAAAAAAAGTTCTGGTATTACACACACACACACACGCGCACACACACACACACACACACACCCTTAATTCTGGAAAAAACTTGTGGCTTTCCTGAGTCTGTCTACATGAGTACTTGTTTTTTGTAATTGACTCTTAAGTAACTCGTTCCCAAGAAAACACACATTTGTGGTGTAATTCTGTGGGCCTGATGGTAAAGGCATGCCAAAGACATTCCAACAGGACATCTGCATGTTTCAGACTGTTATGTCCAATAAAAAACATACAAAGCCTGGTAAGAGCAGCTGAAGATTACTAAAGATCAACTGCTCTCAGAAATTACTCAGAACATGTCATTAGTCACAGTGTTTGTTTTGCACAACAAATTTTACTCTGAGTCTGCATTTTATATATACTGTTTTTGGCAGGTGTTTTAACCAAAGCAACTTGCACACGAGGCCCAGAGCTGAGCATTTGAGGATTTGGAGTCCGGCAGCTGTGGGATTTTTCATAACATTCCATCCTTCCAATCACTAGTGCATAAGCAATGCAAATCTTTCTCTCTGTCACACACACAAGTACACACACACACACACACACACACACACACACACACACACACACACACACACAGCAGCCACATCCTTAGATGGAAAAGTTGTGTGACACAACTTTGAGTTTCACAAAGTTGTGTGAAAAACCTGCCAAGTGATGTAGATTTGTTTACTTTAGTTTTTTTTACTTTGATTTTTCCTATAAAATACTTTTGTACAACTTAATGACAGGATATATAGTATGACTCCCTTCTTCATTTTCCTTCATTGTCCATTGACATTTTAGAGCAGTAGTTCAACCATCTGAAAAAAATAATGGATTGTGGGTGTAACAATTTTCTCCTTCAAAAAGTGAAAAAAAAACTTTCAGTGACGGGTTCTGCATTTTCCAATGCAAGACCTCTCATCAGTTTCCTAATAAAAATAGAGTGATCCATAAGCCTACAGCTAACACTGAATTAGTATAATAAAAACATGTGCAAATATACACTCATAGGCCATTTTTAAGAACACCTGTACACATATAAAAATCAAATACTGACAGAGAAATAGATAAATGGCACTGGCTATTGTTTTGTGCTATAGCAGCCTTGATATTTTTTCTGGTAGAAACAATTCTACCAGAGCCCTCACCACCCAAAGTCCACCCCAGATGTCATCCTGTAAATAAGTCAAACATGCATGATCATCCATCCAAGGAAAAACATATGCAGTCAAGGGTAACCTGTTTCTGCATCTGTCTCCTACAGTAATTAGGAAAATACAATACATTAACATCATATTGGTGTCCACTATAAAGAACACTTACAGTATAAATGAGCATTGAAAAAAGCTGGTTTTCACAAGAAAACGTCTGGGTAACCCTGTTGCCTGAGAAGGAAATGAGACGGTGCGTTAGCTGAACGCTGCGGGAATGAGAATATGCTCTCAGTCATACAGAGGGTACGGCCTGTTCAAAAAGACCCAAGCCCGAGGGTCATTGCAAGACACTCGAACTCAGGCCGGAATGTATATCCAGGCTGTAAAATCGAATGAATGTGTGCAGCGTAGACCACCCTGCCACAGCACACACATCCTATAAGGATACCGCTTTGGTCAAAGCTTTCAAGGAGGTGACCCCCCCCCCCCCCAGTGGAATGAGCCCTTATGCCCACAGGCGTAGTGAGACCACGTGCCTCATAAGCGACAGAGATAGCTTCAAATTAGAGATCTATAACTATCAAATTAGGATACCCCTATAGGACATAGGGAGGCCTTGGCTAATCCGGGGTAAAGTCAAGGCAGGAAGGGGCAACAGAGAGCTTGTAGATCTCCTACTAGCTTTAGAGATGTCAGGGCCAGAAGAAGAGCTTCCTTTAGAGTCAGAAGCTTCTCAGAGGCTGACACTAAGGGCTCTAATGCGGCACCTGACAGACCATCCAGGACCACAGAAAGGTCCCAGGAAAGTATGCATGGTCTACAGATGTGCCTCAGCCACCTAACACCATGCATATCCCTCGAAGTTAGAGGATGTTTCCCCACAAAGGCTCCTGATTGTAGAAGCAGCCAACCCCGCTGAGAAACGTCCTTGTAGGAACTCCAGGACTGTAGCTATTGTGCAGTTCGCTGGGTCTAGCTGACGGTCCAGCTGACGTTCCTCACACCATGAGACAAAAAGTCGCCGCTTGAACACTTACAATTTCGTCATGGATGCCATTCTAGCCTTCAACATGGTCTCTACAAGATTAGTTGTGAGACCAGAATCTATGAGCTGGTGCCTCTCAGGGGCCAGACTCACAGTTTCCATAGTTCCGGCTGAGGGTGATAAAGCAGCCCTCCGGCTTGAGACAGTAGATCCCTGTTGATGGGAATCTCCGAAGGAGATTTGATCAAAGATGATCAAACGTTTTCTTGTCCAAATATGTAAAAAAAAAAAAAAAGGCCAACAATTTCCATGGGGTGTACTTATTTTTTCACATGACTGCATTGCAAACATTTCTGTGCAACTTCATAGATATTAAAGTACTGCCTTATAAGACTGGTTTATGAGACAGCATGGTCAAGTCAATCCTAAAGAAGAAGAAGAAGAAGAAGAAGAAGACAGTGACAAAGAAGAATGTGTAATTTGACGTATTTTTCATTCCAGAGGTATATCATTTACTTTCTGTGGGTTGAATTAAATGCAACAGATGGGTGTGGTACATTACAGGGTTGCAAAGGAGGCATACTGGATCTCAGCTCTGTGAGTCAACCTATTCCAGAGAAAGGCAGAGAGAGAAACAGGCAGATAGACAGAGAGAGAGACTTAGGAACTCCTAAATTATGAATTTAGGAAATCTGCAATTATTCTGTGTATATGCAGCTCATTGTCTGTGGTGCATATAAACAGAATGAGCATGGCCAATGCAGAGAAATACATTACATACCAGGCTGTCACTCCTTTACACATTCTAGTAGATGAAAAAAGAAAACCCGGTAAAAGAGAAAACAAGAAGGAGGGGTGAAGAGATCGGCTACAAAATCTATGGCGTGAGAGGTAGAGAATACTGCGCCCTCCTTCTCTCGGTCTGTGCACACGCACGCACGCACGCACGCACACGCACGCACACACACGCACGCACACACACACACACGCACACACACACACACACACGCACACACACACACACGCACACACACACACACGCACACACACACACACACACGCACACGCACACACACACACACACACGCACACGCACACGCACACACACACACGCACACACACAAAACAGCTATTATCTACTGAGTTTTCCATTCTAAAGCTGGTCTCTCTCAGGCTCCCAGACTGAAAGTGTACCAGTGGCCGAGCTTTTCTAGGGAGGACGCAAACACACACAAGGTAAGACCCAAGTCTTGGGAATAACTCCTTATACCATACTTTGTCTGAAAACACATTTGTTTACCCTGTTGGCACAATTAATAGTAGGTGGATGACTTTTTGTTGTGCTATAACCGAGGGTCAAAATTGATATCTGTTTGTAAAATATATCTACTATATATATCACCATTTCTTTACTGTGTTACTTTTAATTACTCTGCTTATTGACTTTTTGAAAGTGTAGTCCCAAACTGTAACTTTGAAGGGTTTTATGATACCCAAAGCTAAAGTTCAAAATAAATAACTACATGCGAATGTTCTCAGAATTACAAGCAGGTTGAATGTCATTTTTTTGTTCTAATAAAACTACTGTATTAAGTATTGTACTAAGTTTGAAACTAATTTACTTTTTTTTTTTTTACAATAAGAAATACTGATGTGTGTTTTGTTTGAACAATGTTTTGTCTGTTGACTCAGTTAGAAATTAAAATGAGAAAAGCAGAGCTCAATAATGGACTACAATGAAGTGCAACACAAGAAGTGTTATTCTGAGACTAATGCTAAATAACAACATTTTATTGTTGAGGACTTGTTTATTTAGAGAATTTTCTTACATAGGTTTTAAGTCCACTTGATATTAAAACAGTGGGACAAAAAATATATACAAACTTGTGCTTTTTGTAATTTTCTATAAGCTGGTTAATGCTGATTCATGTTTTGTAGATTTTACAAAAAGCCTGCGATCACAATTTTTTAAAGAGGCTATTATCATACTTGTTTTAATTTGTATGTTGTAGCTATAAATGTATGTATAGCACTAAAACAATTGCTAAAACTGGCATACTTTAACTTGATTTACAATGATTTTTGTACAACCATCCATTTAGCCTGTATATCAATGCCTGACTGCCAGTTTTCAGAATTTAAGCATACTCACCTGTATATTTACATTTACATGTGAAGTGCATTGATTCTATGACATCTTTAACAAAGTAAATATTGTAAAAATAAGTAGCATGACCATATTGTATAGTGAGTGAAAGCCAATTTTATCAGGACCGACTTGCATTTCTCCATAGGAGTGGTTTACGAGCGAATCACACCCATCCAAGTGCAGTGGAAGTATTGACTTATATTGCTGTAGTAGTACAAGTGAGTATGATAAACCATGTGGAATGCATGTACGGTGGTTTGGCTCTCCTACTCTGAATACCAGACTACTGGTAATGGTGGAGGCTAAAATAACAAACCACGAGAAGTTTATGTCAACACGGCCAAGAAAAGCTTACGTCTTGCCTTTCTTTACAAAATTCACAGCCTGTGCTATATGTTCCATGGATATTTAGAAACCGTTTTATTATCGAGATGTTCACCTTGGGTCACTTATGTCAAAACACATCAAATTATTTACTTCAAATTAAACTGACAAGTGTCTCAGATAGAAAATAAGCCACATACTCCTGACATAACAAGGAAATATTCAAGGAGTAAATAATACACCCTATAGTACCCACAAAGTGCTAGCTTGACAGCAAGAGAGAATAGAACATGGTGGAGAACCTTAGGTGGACAGACTTGTCACCCATTACAGCAGAATCGGGTCAATGACAATTTTCCTCAGATGCTCCTTAAGACTACTGCTTAGAGAACTGAGTTTATCTGGAACAGAACTCTGAAGTAGCATTCTGGATAGGAACATTTTACCCTATGCCTTTCCTAGTAGTTCAAATGCAGAAATATTTTAAAGGTAATAAAAACTGTTGAGTGTGAAGTTACCTCATTGGACAGTATAAGTTAATATAGGTAATAATGCCAGTTAACTGAATTACAGTAAAAGGCATTACAATGTCCAGGGTTTTCAAACAAATTGAATGTAACTCTTCTTTCTTTCAGACCATTATGAGCTTACATTCAGAATATGAACTTTATGAGAATTACGATGACCTTGACCATTACAATGACAGCTCAAACCACAGCTACTATGATGAGGACTTTGAAGACCACTACTCTGTGTGTGACAAATCTGATGTCCGTTCCTTTGCCGGTCTCTTCCTCCCAGTGGTCTATACCATAGTACTTGTGGTAGGCCTGGCTGGAAACTCCATTGTTGTATTTGTCTATCTATCCCAGAAGCGCCTACGGACATTAACGGGTGTCCTCATCATTAACCTGGCCGTTGCAGACCTCCTCCTCCTTTTCACCCTACCGTTCTGGGCAGCAGATGCTGTAAACGGTTGGGAGATTGGTGTGGTGGCCTGCAAGATAACCTCAGCCCTCTACACCATCAATTTCAGTTGTAGTATGCTTCTGCTAGCCTTCATTAGCGTGGATCGTTACAGAGCGCTTTCCCAGGGCTCCAGCATTTACAGCAGGCCATCTGGAAACAAACAAAGGAGACAGAAGCTGCTACTATCCCTCCTGGTCTGGACTGCAGCCTTCGTGTTTGGCTTGCCAGATTTTTTCCTCACCACCGTTAAGCAGCACTCCTCTGGACACAAATCCTGCAGGGCAGTGTACCCACATAGTATGGCACAAGCAACAAAAGCTACCTTGGAAATTCTAGAGGTGTCACTGAGCTTCCTGCTACCCTTCCTGGTGATGTTGTTCTGC
Source organism: Ictalurus punctatus (assembly GCF_001660625.3). Classification (NCBI taxonomy): domain Eukaryota; kingdom Metazoa; phylum Chordata; class Actinopteri; order Siluriformes; family Ictaluridae; genus Ictalurus; species Ictalurus punctatus. Next base: position 532,097 of record NC_030438.2, on the reverse strand, counting down.
TATTACCGGGTGGGAAAAACCCTGAGTCAGGGAGCAACCACTGGAATGAGAGAAGTACGGAGGTGGAAGGCCTTCCGGGTCCTGATAGCTGTTGTGGGGGTGTTTCTGTTGACACAGCTGCCATATAACATTGTGAAGCTTATACGAACCCTAGACATCATCTACACATTTGTGACAAACTGTGAGGTCAGTAAAGGACTGGATCGGGCCACTCAAGTCACAGAGAGCTTGGCACTCACACACTGTTGTGTAAACCCAGTTTTATACATCTTCATTGGCTCGTCCTTCAAGGTGCATGTGCTAAAGATTGCTAAGCGCTATGGACAGACTGGAAAGAACCATCATCACGAGCACAGGCAACCTGCAGTGGAGATTGTGCTAAAATCACAGACCCGCACAAACAGCAATGCATACTCAGAATCAGACAATGAACATACAAGTAGCTTTACTATCTAGTGCACAAACCTGATTATCAGGGACTAAACACTACATTATATATAATGCAAATATGCTACAGGGATATTAAAGCATTTAATAAATGGAAAGATTTTAAATTTGGGGTTCAAGATACTAAACAAGTGCAAGAGTGCCCTGCTGACCGAGAATTACTTTGTGATTTTCAGATTGTAATACAAGAGTATGGGTGGGGTAAGTTTGTTTCACTGAATTTTGATAGGCATCAATATTCATAATTACAAACCCAAACACATCTGAATCTAATGTACTTTGGGGGAAATCAGAACATTTTTCAGAGTTGAGAAGACGGGTCAGATCAGAAATGGAGCACAACTTCCTCTTTTTTGCTAATCTTTATATAACATAACATAACATAATTGTTCATTGTGACCATGAACACATGTGGCTGTGCAGAAGTATGGTAATTGACGGTTTTATGTATTAAATGGGTCAGGGTCTCATACAATTTACATAGTACTGGCTGGTTAAATTGGTATTCATGATTGCAGCTTTCAGTAAACAGTTCCCAGCAGCACAGCTGCTAATTTTATTATGCCCTCCTGTACGCTGTACTGTTATATATTAATTTCTGCTAATTTTCATAAAAGGTGCAATAAATCACAGAAGAGCTCTGTATACAAAATCTCAACCAGCAAACCCACAAATAAATTCAGCCTGCAACAGCAAGTCAAAAAATTATTTTTTTTAAACAAAAACTCAAAAATATGTTTGACTTGCTATATCCATCTGTGATAACCATCTTGTGAGTTATATTTTCCTTTGTGTTTAGCGGAAATAAAGCTGGTTCTAGTTTCTCATTGTTAAACAGAAATAGTAACAAATGCATAAATCTGGACAAGTGAGTCAGGCTCGGGAAGAAAACAACCGAAGAAAAAACAGCTCTTTTGTAAATGTATGAACTCATACGTGATCATACATGCTTAATTTCCTTCGTTACACTAATAGGAGGATGTTTACCGTGAGTCAACAAATACAACGCTTACATTTCCTATAACAGGAATGTAAAACAGCTTAGTGGAAGGGCGATATCTTAGCAGGGAAAGGTTTTTGTTTTTTGTTTTTTGTTTTGAACAGGAGATGAAGTCTCTGAACAGCCCTGGGGTCAGGTCTACTAGGCGATAGTCGCTGAGGCAGGCAGGCTGAGGTTTCTTTGGGACAGGAAGCCAATGTAATGTAACAGTATGGCCAGGGAAATGAATGAGCATCTTGGGACGCATCCTGGAATGTCATCCTCTTCTGGGGAGGAGGATGACTTAATAACCATATACCTTACCTACTATTTATTTTTATTTTTTATTGTCACAGACAAACAGTCACCCAGCCATTGGCCAACGTGTTCGCTACAATATGTGGAGTTCTCTCCTTATGTCACAAGCAAAAAAAATATCTTTTGTGAGATGACTGTGTATTACAATTCTTTAGTATTCAGAAAAACAAACAGATTCTTAGATACGGCTTACACCCTTGTGTAAATGCATATGTGTATGTATCTATGCATATGTAGGGATTTTATCCATCCATCTCTAGTATTTTTCCAAAATTCTACTAAAACAAATTTAACCAACATACTTTTACTCATCTGTGCACATCTAGTACATCTGGTTCACAGGAATGCAGAAAGACACTTGTGTGTGCAATCCAGTCTTACAGAAAAAATCTTTTGCATGCAATTTATCTGTAGTACCTTTTAGCATTGGTTAGATTTATAAAAGCAGCACTACGTGACTGTGCCTTCATACCAACTTATCTGTATTACCTACTCTACATTAAATAGTACCATTCTGGCACATGCATTTCATGCATAAAAATGTATCATACTTTCAGTCAAATGTATGTATGTATGGGACGTTTTACCCCAGCATATTTTATCCAAGCTAGCCTCTACCACTACACTATTTAAATAAGATCAATATGTAATAAGTAATTTTACCACCTTTTTTATCTGTTGATTTGAGGTGTATTTACCCAGTTACAGTGGTGCTTGAAAGTTAGTGAAACCTTTAGAAATGAAGATATTTCTGCATAAATATGACCCAAAACATCATCAGCTTTACCTACAAGACAAAAGAGACCCCAATTAAAGAAATAAGAAAAATATACAGAAGTCACTGTCCCTGTTCTGACACCATCATCTCTCTACTCCTAGTTAAGTCAAGCAATGATCTAACTCTTCCTCATTTTCTGTATACATACTCTGCCTATATCAGCATTAAACCTAATGCATTAAAGATGCTTTCACTGATCTCTGTGTCTGTCTGTCTTCTTAACGAGCTCAGTACTGAGAGGGTAAACTCTGTCTGTTCTCTCTGTACTCACTCTCTCTCTCTCTCTCTCTCTCTCTCTCTCTCTCTCTCTCTCTCAAAGCGTGTAAATGTTCTTATTTTAGTACACAGATTCTTCATAATGAAATTCCAGGACTTTCAGGGACTTTTATTTTTGTTTTCAAGGAGTATACAAGAGGTGTCCATCTATCCATCAATTTTCTGTACTGCTTATCCTACACAGGGTTGCTGAGAGCATCTCAAGGGACTCAGGGCACGAGGCAGGGGACACCCTGGATAGGGTGCCAACCCATCGCAGGGCACAATCACACACACACATCCACACAGACGTTCATACACTATGGACAATTTAGAGATGCCAATCAGCGTATGTCTTCACCATAATGTCAGTATACTCCAGATGAGTGACAGAAGCACCGTTGCCAACGACTTTCAGTGGAAAGTCGATAAATGTCACTAGATGATGTCATGCAATAATTAACATATTCATTACGTATTCATTCACTACTCTGTGTGCTCACATACTGTATTTTAATACAGCCAAATTCCCAATAAAGCTGGTCTCATTTACATATTTTTCTGTTTCTGTTGTCAGATAATGGAACAAGTATGAAATAGTGACTGAAACGTGGCGCATTAAGACTACAGGTTAACCAGCAGTCATTCACAGTCATTTACAAGCTGCTGCTCTGCACTGCTAAAAATCCTGGTTTATAACCACAGCGTCATCTGACAAAGTCACCATAAAAACTATTTAAAGATAATGGCTACGCTGTGATTTTGGCTATATTTACATGTAAAATTATCGCTCAGTGAGAAAGTTAGAAAGGAATGAATGTGCTGCTCCTCTTTGCCACTCATTCAACAGAGCGGAAGCAGAGAGAGTGTGTCTCCAGGGGGAAAGCAGGACCTTGTGCTCACGGGGCAGTACTGGTCTCTCTCTCTTCTATGGGAAATTGCCAAGGTTTGACCAAAATGTTGATAGATTTGTTGCTAGGTGCTTTTTGAAGGAAAAAAAAAACACAAATAAAAACACCAAGGAAAGTCACTAAAGGGGTCTGAGAAGTGGATAGGAGCTGTCTCTGTCACAATGAGTGAGTGAATAGCAGAAGAAGGAGGTGAGAGAGGCTGCAGCAAGGAATCAAATTTTGAGTGAAAGGATTGTATTCATGTTCTATTTAAAATAAACCCTTTTTTTATATAAATTTTTATAAATTTTGTATTTATTGACTTTTTATAATTCAAGCACTTTTTAAGCACCACTAGATTAAAAAAATGGCTATTTTCAAGGTTTTCCAGTACACAAATTTCAAAAATCCAAATTCAAGCACTTCAAGCACCTTGTACGAACCCTGATCGTTACCCTTCCAAGGAGTGGTCGACCAACAAAAATCACTCCAAGAGCAAGAAATTTAATAGTGTGTGAGGTCACAAAGGAACCCGGGGTAACTTCTAACAACTAAAGGCCTCTCTCACATTGTCGAATGTTAATGTTCATGAGTCCACCATCAGGAGAACACTGAACAACAATGGTGTGCATGGTAGAGCTGTAAGGATAAAGCCTCTGCTCTCCAAAAAGAACATTGCTGCCTGTCTGCAGTTTGCTAAAGATCACGTGGACAAGCCAGAAGCCTATTGGAAAAATGATTTGTGGACAGACGAAACCAAAATATAACTTTTTGCTTTAAATGAGAATCATTATATTTGTAGAAAGGAAAACACTGCATTCCAAAATAAGATCCTTATACCATCTGTGAAACATGGTGGTGGTAGTGTCATAGTTTAGGTTTGGTTTGGTCAGGAAGGCTTGCAATCATTGGGGGAACAATGAATTCTGCATTATACCAGCAAATTCTAAAGGAAAGTGTCAGGACATCTCAAGAGAAAGTGTGTCATGCGCCAAGCCGATGTGCAGAACTGATCAACAGTTACTGGAAACGTTTAGTTGCAGTTATTGCTGAACAAGGGGGTCACACCAGATACTGAAAGCAGTTCACAGGTTCACATACTTTTGCCACTCACAGATATGTAATATTGGATCATTTTAATTGGTTCTTTTTATCTACTTTTAGGACTGAAAATCGGATGATGTTTTAGGTCATATTTATGCAGAAACTTTAAAGCACCAATGTCGTTACCTCTTATGCTCCTTTCCAAAATCTAATGCTTATTACCCAGTAAATACACAGACAATAATGCAAACTGATCTTAGATTGTTAAACGAGATTATATGCCTGAAAAGTGGAACTTACAGCATGCCCAAACTGCACTAAACTAGAAAAATGTGAGCTTTGTTTAACTTATAATGTGAAAATATAAAGGAATGAATTACAAAAAGTTTACAAAAGCAAGTTACTAAGTTTTTAAATTTTAAGATGTTTACATTTTTTTATATTGTTTTAGTAGCCTTGCACTGAACAAATCTTACCAACCAAAACAAGAGCAGCTAGTATATCAATAATACGAAAGTGAAAGAACACTCACCACTACTCCACCACTTCTTGCCATTGATGACGTAGTGGTCTTTATCCTTGTACATGGTACACTCCATGTTAGTCGCATCACTTGAGGCAATATCTGGCTCTAAAAGAGAAACAGAAAGACACAAACAATAAGTGAAGATGACAGAAGAAAGTAAGACAGTGAGAACACAGCTACTGAACTCATCAATTTAAAGATTTATATTTCAGATATACACTCACCTCCCGCATTACATTTACATTTATTCATGTAGCAGACGCTTTTATGCAAAGCGACTTACAAATGAGGAAATACAAGAAAAGCGATATATGAAGGGGAGAACAATACAAGTAGTGCTACCATACAAGATCTTTTAATTGAGTTCTAGAAAAGCAAAGTGCGCAGAGTAGGTGTGTTTGTTTGTTTTATTTGTTTGTTTATTTTTAGGATAATGTGGTGTTGGCATTTTAGGGGTTAGTTAGGTGTTCACGGAAGAGGTGGGTCTTTCGCTGTTTTTTCTTGAAGATACTGACAGATTCTACATGATTAGGAACACCTGTACAACTGCACATTCATGCAGTTGTCTAATCAGCCAATCATGTGGCAGCAGCACAATGCAAAAAAATCATGCAGATACAGCTCAGGAGCTTCAGGTAATGTTCACATCAAACAACAAAATGAAGAGAAAGTGTACTCTCTGTGACTTTGCCCAGGTATTTAATAATAATTACCAGCACATTCATTTTTACAGACCCAAGAGTCCACAGTCCAGTCTAGTTTTCTACTGGCCAAGGCTATATTCCAAGGTTCACAAATTTACAGGTCAAAGTTGACCTACATGAAATCAGCGCAAACGTAAGTGCGTTGTTCACCACCCATAGCAAGGGTTCACTGTAGATCTTGGCACCACTGTTTATACAACCTGCTAATGTTCAACAATTGCAGTGACTCACAGCTTGGTGGAAATTTCACAAACTCTCCACTTTTACTAAGCAAACACACTCCCATATGGCTCAGTCTTGAACTATTCACCATTGCAAAAAGACTGCAGTTTTCCAGATGGGTAGAAAAAAGCATTACAAATCTTCACACCTCTTCAACACATCTGTCATAACACTTTTAATCTGTATAATTAGTTCTTCCTCTAGTTGGGGCCCAAAAAAATCTTGACATGCCAAACAAATTTGTTTGAGCCTTTCAGCCTGTTTGAACTCTTCCTGTGCTGACTGCTTTAAGTCATTACACACCTTAATTTTTCTGTCCTTAGTGTTTCTGTCCACATTGAGGCATGTCAGTGGGGACAGAAACACAGTGAATACAGAGAATGCAGATAATACAGATAATTGTTGACTTACACTGCCATAATATATAAGCAAACAATAGATTAATATTATTCAGATATATTATTTATTATTATTCTATTATTATATGATAAATTATAATATATTTTTGCCTGGCAAAAAAGCCAGCTCACTTGAAAGGGCAAGGACACAGGGGGGGAAAAGACATTTGCTTTCAAAAGGAGCCAATAGAAAAAAGGCTGCCCAATTGGAAAACAACATAAAAATAAATCAATATGAAATTCTATTTTGTATATAAATTGTAAAAAATGAATCAATTATTCAATCAATCAATAAATAAATAGGTGCAATTTTTACATCCAAAAAATAAGGAGTATATCTCAAAGGTGCGCCCACACTCCTGGCAGGCAGCAGGAGGGAGAAGAAATGACTCATAGCCTCTTTTATGGTGTCTTTGACTACTTCTCTCCTTGGCCATTAGTTCAGTATGACTCACTGCTTCTAAATACTCAGTCTGTCCTAAACACAAAACCCTCAACTTTAGGAAAATATGAATGTGCTAAAGTACACGTTGTGCAATCTGGTTACAATCAGGGGTATTTAACAAATCAAAGGTCAGCGATATTGAAATTTCAGTGTTTCACTTTATTAGTATAGCAACACCGAAATCCTAAAGATCTCTGCCCTGTAGACTTTCAGCCTTAACCCAAAACATCTAGCTTCATTATTTAGCTCCTGTAAACCCTGAAAAGTAAGAACAGATGTGTTGAATGAGGTCTAGATCCCATCAACAGGACCCAGACAGTACTGAAGAGAATATGTTATTAAACAGTGACCTCCTCTAAATGTTAATGAGGTTCATTTTAAAGTCTCATATCAATGACATGAAGCAAGACATGGCAAGAGAAAGAAATGAAACGTATGAGAAATGAATGCACGAGATTTTCACATAGACCTGCCTGCATGTCTATATTTATTTATTTTTTAAAAACATCTTAATTCATGCATATTACTGAAGAATGCACTTCCAATCAATCTTGCTTGAAATATCCACCACCATATGGTTAATTCTTTCAGTTTATTAGTACACTGTATGTGTCTGTGTGTTATAAATGGTCACACTATTGCTGACAATGTATAGATGGCAGCAAACAAAACTGTTATGTTCAAATGCTAGAAGAACAATATGAGAAATTTAGCCAGTAGAACAAAACTCACTGAATTAATCAGTGACTATATCAGCACAGAGTGGACAGAGATCAGAAATTTCTTTAATTTACTACTGTCAGGTTTTAAAAACTAAAGGCAAGATGCACTCACAATGCGTCTGACTTTAGCTATCGATTTAATAAGGCTGACTGTGCTTGGGGCACCACTGTGAAAAGGTGGACACATCATATCTAACAAATAAACCCAACAGTTTAAACAGGGCCTTTGTGACTATTTCCACTAACGTGACAGACCCTGAACAGATTAGACATCTGTTTTTAACTTTTTGTTTTGGAAGCAGAGAATATTCACATACTCCTCTGTTCAGTTATGTTTAAACATTCTGTTTTGGTCATCTAAGATGCAATGGTTCATGTCTAAATAAAACTAGACTGTTCTGCTACTGTATTTTTTGAGTGCTTGGTTTAATCCACTGAAATACTTGCTGAGTTCACATTTAAACCACAGTCTACAAGTTGACTTTTAGATTTTCCCTCAGAGAGACAACTGAAGGACTTTTAATGGTTCTAAACTTACATTTACATTTATTCACTTAGCAGACGCTTTTATCCAAAGTGACTTACAAATGAGGAAAAAAAAAACTTAGTGTAGAGAGTGTATGATTATCAGCAGAGTTGATAACTGATTGGCCCCGGTAATAACACAAGCAATAATTAGCAATGTAGTTTGCAACAAGCACAGAATTCACTGTGAATTACGATTTAAATAAGGTTAATGTATGGAATGTCTTGAATGTATTGAACGTATTCAATACTGACAACCAAAACGGAATCTGATACCCTGTTTGTTGTTGATGTCATCATCGTCATCACAGCTGAGTAAATCATCTTCTAGACTGTGTAGTAGCATGTGGAATGTATGTATGTATGTATGTGTGTACAAGTTTGTGTTGTTACCAGTCATGCAAAAGCAGGATCGTATGTCTCCTCGCAGTAAGGGCTCTAGCCAGAGCTTTTTCTGTTCCTCAGAACCAAACAGATGCAGCACTTCCATGTTCCCCGAATCTGTTTCACAGTTTTTAAAAAAAAACAAAAGAACAAAAAACAGTGGCTATTAAATTGACTGCAGTGATCTCTCTCTCTCTCTCTCTCTCTCTCTCTCTCTCTCTCTGAAGAGAGAAGAACCCAAGATCAAAGCAGTACTGTTCTGATTTACAATATTAGTCCTACTTTCATCTGCATTAACAGAGATACACACACAGACCTGGAGCCTGGCAGTTGAAGACCTCAGGAGCGTAGAAGCATCGTCCAGTTTCCTCAGCAATGTAGGAGTAATCCAGCTGAGATAGTCCACTCACTGCAGGCAGAAACAGATTCCACAGCCCAGCAGCACAAGCTTTTGCCTAAACACACACAATTTCTTACAATAGGACAGGCATACTCACAAACAGAGTAATGGAACAGAGCACTTAATGACATTAAATACATAGGATTTGCTTATAAACATTATGGCATGCATTTGCAATGTTTTTGTGTGTGTTTTCACCTTTAGTTCCTCCAGCACAGGAGGTGTTTGCCATCTCTCAGGGCCATCGCAGTGTTTGAAATAGTACTCTGTAATTTCCTAAAACAAAGACAGTCTGTGTAGAAAATATTTATGAAGTGTGACCAATATGTGTAATTAACATTTGGATAGGTTAATTAACATTTGGACGCCCTGAAATTACACCACTGAACCACCTATATATCTGACTTTATTTATCTACATATCTGACTCTTTTTAATTTCAGCCTTGTTTTAGCAAGTATTGCAATAAGAGTTTTGCAATAAGAGTTGCTTATTTGGATTTTCTCTGCTCCTTATGCTTTACAGACAGTGTCTCAAATTGTACCCTATGTTCTACCCTAGTAAATAGTATGTTAGTACACCAATAGTGCCACCGATTGTACTAGGACACAGAATACAGTTTTGCAAAGATAATACTCAAACATTCATACACAAAAGTGCAATTCACTGTTTATCATATTTAAATAATGAATGTTTAACATGGACATGTTCGTAACAAATGCGGTTCTCTCAAAGTGTTCAGTTGCTATGGACTTGACCCCTGAGCTTACCTTCTGAGCGGGCAGTATGTGTTGTTGCATGAACTCTTTAACTTGCTGGAGGACATCATAACCTTTAGCAGACTGGAGAAATAACCTATCAGGAACTTGTACAGCCAATGAGGAGCTGCATACAAGACACACAAACGAAATGGATACTTATTGGCACCCTTCATAAAAATGTGCAAAATTAAACTGAATACCAAAACATGATATTTTGAGCTAAAATCTAAACAAAAATTGCAGCTTTATTTACAAGTTCATCACATGAAAAGTGGATGTTATACAGTGGTAAACAGTCAACTGTCCCAACATTTTTGGAGTGTGTTGCAGTCATAAACTTTATTACGTTATAAAATTAAATTCACAAAGTAAAACATCAAATAATGTGTTATTAATGTGTTTTCAATATAGTACAGGGTGAATTGAATTTTCAAGTGACCCTTTTTGTTTGTTGTTTTTGCATTTTCCATACTGTGGAACTTTTTGGCAATTGCGGAAGTAAATTCATAGCTAGAACTGATGCAATATGCTGAATTTTAAGATCGAGATGCATCACTTTTTAATAGACTACTGTGAAAATATCTGTGAATTTATCTGTGATTAAAATGTCAAATAAATACAAAGATATAAAACTTTAATATTTGCCTAAATGAAATGATACACATATTTAAAAGCAAAATATAATTACTATATAAACAGCAAATATAATTACTTTACTATTATAAGCTGTTTTAGTGAGTATGGAAATTACCTGTGGGCGATCTTCAAAGCCAGCTTAACTAAAGGTTCCACGCTCTCACCAAACTGAGCTGCATTAGGAGCACTGGCATTCCCCAGCAAAGACCTGGCATAAATACCCTACTCCCCCAACACACACACACACACACACACACACACACAGCAGAAAGATTGAGGAGGGATAGATTTCAGTAATACATCAAAAATAATCTAGGCCTGATTCTGGGGTGTTCAGTAAAAGAAATCTGTTTAAACATCACTGAGTTGTCTGTAAAACTGTCTGCAATAACTTCTAGAATATGTGTGGATTTCACATATGCTGAGGTCTGGTTCATGTCACTTAATACACCTGCAGGTCAACAGAAACTAAAACCTAGGCAGGCAATTAGAGATACCAATTGGCTGAACACACAGGATGCTGCACACCTGTGCAATGCAGGCCATTTTAAACATGGCCAAGGCAATAAAGAAATTCTGATGTGGGAGTGAAGGAGAGATTCCACAGCATTGGCAGTAAATGGAGATCAAGTCTTCTGCAGGAGGGATGCCTGAAAGAAAAACAATAATAATAATTACAAAAATGAAATAAAATGAATTGTTCATTATCTAATTGAAAAAGAACCATGCAAATGTCCATAACTGTGTATAAATGTCTTCTATTTCACCCTGTTGTCTCTTATTCTCACAGACACTCTCACAAATTTCGATGTTTCACCATGAAAAAGGTGGTTGTTATAGTTGTTAAAGTTGTTATAACTCAAGCATAGAATGTCCAATCTGCTCCAAACATCACGTTTGATAAAAGTCCCAACCAGTAGACATCTACATGCCAATGTTCAGTTATAGTCATAGTGCCACCTGCTGGCAACAGGAAGTGTCATGTTTTACACGAACTCAGACACTCAATGTTCAATCTGCACCAAACTTCACATGTTTTGTACAAAATATGACCTGAGGCTACATACATGCGAATTATCAGTTGTAGTCATAGCGCCTCCTATTGGCAACAACCATTTCGAGGCCACATATTTTAACAAACTCCTCCTAGAAATTTCATCCGATCTACATCATATTTGGTCAGTTTAATCTAAACACCTTGGCGATGCTAAATTGCGAAGCTTTTGAGTTTTCATTGAAGGGTGTGTCCATGGTGGCCTGATAAAATTTGGATGTGAAATGATTAACATTTTTGAGGCCCAAACATGCTCAAAAACTCATGAAACTTTGCATACCCCTCAACGTTGGAGAACATTTACATATGAAACAGGTTTTAGAATGGAGTGTGGCAATATGGTTCAATAGCACCACCTACAAAATTTCAACGATGTGCGCCTCGCGATACGTTTCAATTACATGTTCAAAAATCGTCAAACAAGTGTAATCTGCCAATACGTACAAAAAAGCCTCTTAGACTCATGACGTAAAGTAAACAGGAAGTCAGCCATTTTGACTTTTCTCTCAAATTTTTGCTCAGATTGTGCCATTTCCAGGCCTCATACTTTAACGAATACTTTAAGTTTTACCAAACACATCCTCCTAGAGATTTCATCAGATCGACATCGTATTCGGTCAGTCTCATTTAAAGGCCTTGATGATGCTAAATTGTGAAGCTTTTGAGGTTTTACTGCACGGCGTGGACGTGCCAGTCTCACAAATTTCTATGTTCTGCCATTGAACAGGAAGTCAAACCTACATTAAGTCAAACCTACAATGTCCAATCTGCTCCAAACTTCACTTTTTTTTTGTACAAAACCTGTCCTGAGGCTACCTACATCCCAATATTCAGTTATAGTAATAACGCATATTGAGAGTTCCTATGAACAGCTACTGAATGCAAAAACACTTGGAATCAACTGCAGACATTTTATCTCCTTAATTTGTCATGAAATAACAAGGAAAAAGGCCACACCTGGCCATGAAACGGCTATCAGTCAATTGTCCAATTGCTTTTGAGCCTGTGAAAATGGAAGAACTCTGTAAAAAATGGCTATAATTCCTAATTCATGCAATATTTTTGATAAATCCCTTGAATTAAAGCTGAAAGTTTACTCTTCAATCATATCTTGATTGCTTCATTTCAAATCCAACGTGGTGGTGTACAGAGGCAAAATTGTGAATATTGTGTCACTGTCCAAACACTTATGGACCTGACTGTATCTTATGAGTATGTGTGTGCATTGAATTTCCCTAATTACATTTAGAAACTTTCCGATGGCATAAAAATGTGTCTTTTTTGCTGTCTTTTCCGCTGCTGGTTTTGGAAGTGTAAACCAGTGTGAGCGATATGAATGAAGGTCAGACGTGTCATTATTCAACTCGTAGATGGTTGGGATATGCCTTTACCATCTCCCAGTTCTCTTTGAAATGAGCCCATATCTAAAAGCCCTAGAATAGAGATCAACTAAAACTGCACTGGGCAAACAAAATGAAATGATGATTCACTCTTCACTCTCAGCATAGGGTTTGCAGTGGTGCTAAAACATATTCCCTCCACAAAGCTGCATAAGCCAAATCTTCCAACAAGGTATAATCCCAGTCGACATTTACATGTTCTTCTAATACAACTTTACATTTTTTCTGTGTCATCTGTCTGTATCTTGTGAGCACCGCAAACAGCAATTACTCTCTCAATTATAGTGATATGCAGAGGTGGGTGATAATGCGCTGCATTTACTTGAGAACTTTTTTTTTTTTATTTACTTTTGCTGGCCATACTTATACGCTTGCTCAAGATAATTTTTAAATCACAGAAATGTATTTTTACTTCGCAACATTTAGTGGTGTTCCTCCGTTACTGTTAAATGTTAATGAATATACATAGTTTTAATAATTAGTTTTTATCACATATAATGAGGTCGCGCATTGTGCGATACACTGCAGTGGTCTGAATGCGTACACAACAACCGCTCACCTTTTTAGCGTTTCAGTCCTGCCCCCCCCCCAGCCTCCCCTATCTATCTATCTGATTTTTTTGCTTTTGTGTTTTTGTACTTTTTTTTTATTACTTTCCGTAACTTTTTTGACTTTTTAAATAACTTTTATGACTTTTTTATATAGATATATAATGGACAGGTATGGAACTTGAATGATCAAAAATGTTTCTGAACACTATAACTACTTTGAACAAGAGAACTAGGCTGTAATAACATGTACTATTTTACATGTAAAACATGTTGCATTCCATTTGTCTTGCATACTAAAAACATTTGTATACAAATTATGCAAATTGTGACGAAGGGCACGTCTAGATAGCCAGGACATTGTTAAATCTCCGGCTCTCAGCCATTCACTGAACAGAGCAGATGCAGAGAGAGGTGTGAGTGCAGTGGGAAATCAAGACCTCACACTTGCAGGGCAGTACTGGCAACATCTGGCAAGGTTTTTCCCAAAAGTCGCTAGATTTGTCGCTAGGCGCATTTTTTTTTTTCAAAAAAGTTTGCTAAAGGGGTCTGAAAAGTTGCTAAGTTGGCAAGACTGGTCTGCACTGACAGATGATGCCCTGTCTGTGTTTTGTTTCTTGAAAACAATTTGTGCCCCCCTTCTCTCTGCTGCCCCAGGGTTGAGAGCCACTGATATAAACAGAAAAGACAGACATTCAAGGAGAGATGTGATTTACAGTTCTCCATTTAGTCTGAGATTCAGGTTTTTCCTTCATTTTAATCAGATCCGAAGTAACTGTTAAGTTGCTACTTGAGTAGTCTTCTCATTGGATACTTTGTAACTCTTATTAAAATAATTATGAACATTATTACTTTTACTTGAGTAATTATTTTTATAAGTAGTTTTACTTGTATTGAGTAAAATTTTTGGCTACTCTACCCATCTCTGGTGATATGATAGACAGTAAGTGATATAGAAGCTCTGCAAAATTAGTTTACCTGCTATTACACCTTTCTACCACTAGGGGTGCTTGCATACGCATTGTCAGGAGTGTGTGGAAATATTGCTCACGCATAAGCAAAACTTGATAAATTGATTTTCTCAGTTTGACAAAGTAGCTTCAGTGTAGTTAGCTACTTATTCTTAGCAGCCTGTAGTGTAGCTGCTGTAACTAGTGTAGCTACTGTAACTACAAAGTTAATTATTACACTGTTAATTATTAACTAACAGCATGTATCATGTCAGTTATAAAATAGTTAAATAGTCTGACAAATAACACTTGATATGTGAGATTTCAAAGTAAAATGAGGCATTCTGAAAAATTCTTTTAAAAAAAAATTAAATAAATACATTTACATCACTCCTTGCTATCAATGGATACTTCCCCTTGTGCTGCAAGTGGCCACTTGATATGCATTTTCAAGTTATGAGTGGAAGTCAGTAAGGACAGTCTAAAATATTGAACATAGAAAAAGTGGACAGAATAGAAGGCCTACCCTCTATCCCTGTAACTCCACCCTGAACAGTTATCATATTGAGATGGGAGGGGCAGTAATGGGGCATGAGGAAGTAAGTCAGGTCTGCGAGTGGTTGCCCAGTTGTGGATAACTCCCAATCCAATACAGCTAGCACCCGGGCCTGTAAACAGAAAAAAGGACATAAACACATGATACTGAACACAACCTGTAAACAACTATCAATAACAAACATTTTCAGAATCTCTATTTTTAGATTTTTTTAAATACATGCATGGCAGGCTTAATGGTTAGCATGTTTGCCTTGCACCTCCAGGGTTGGGGGTTCGATTCCCGCCTCTGCACGGAGTTTGCATGTTTTTCCCATGCTTCAGAGTTTCCTCCAGGTACCACGGTTTCCTCAGCAGTCCATAGACATGTGTTGTACGCTGATTGGCATATCTAAATTGTCCAGTGTGTGAATGCTTGTGTCAGTGGGTGTTCCCTGGCTTGTGCCAAAAGTCCCCTGGGATAGGCTCCAGGCTACCTGCGACCCTGTTTTAGATAAACGGTACAGAAGATGGATGGATGGATGGATGGATGGATATGTATGGCAAATCCATGTCATGGTCATGAGAGAGCT
Source organism: Ictalurus punctatus (assembly GCF_001660625.3). Lineage (NCBI taxonomy): Eukaryota > Metazoa > Chordata > Actinopteri > Siluriformes > Ictaluridae > Ictalurus > Ictalurus punctatus. The sequence continues at coordinate 516,585 of NC_030438.2, read as the reverse complement.
ATTTATGGATGGATATGTATGGTAAATCCATGTCATGGTCATGAGAGAGCTATTTATATTTTTTCCTTACATAATAGTTTTTTATGAATACTTATGGCAATGATATGACACCATAATAACAGAGCTATTACTGTGACCCTAAACTGATAATTGGGCTGTGATGTCACATCATCCAGTCTACACTATGGCCAAAGTTTGTGGACACCTGACCAGCAAACCCATATGAGAATTTTGCACATTCCTTTCCAGATTTACTTTGCCTTTTGTTGTTATTATAAATCTTCTGGGAAGGCTTTGCCCTGGATTTTGGAATGTGGCTGTGGGGATTTGCCCACTACAGCAGGTCAGGCAATGATGTTGCGCGAGAAGGCCTGAGGCATTTCTGCATTCCAATTCACCCCAAAGGTGTTCAGTCGGGTTGAGGTCAGGGCTTTGTGCACGCCACTCAAGTTTTTCCACACCAACCTTGGAAAACCATGTCTTCATGGGCTTTGTTTTGTGCATGGGGCACTTTCATGCTGGAACAGGTTTAGGCTTGACCCCTTAGTTCCAGTGAAAGTAAATGCTACATTGTACAACTGCTACAGCATACAAAGACATTCTATGCAATTGTGTTCTCCAAACTTTGTGGCAACAGTTTAGGAAAGACCAACAATTGAGTGATGGTCAGCTTTTATTTCCTCATATTTATGCCTTGCATGGCAGCTCTGCTACCATTGGTGTGAGTGTGTGTGTGTGTGTGAATGGGTGAATGAGAACCAGTATAGAACTGCTAAGGTTAAAAAAGCACTATATAAGTGCAGACCATTTACCATATAACAATCCACCATTCGAAGAAGACCACAGAAATATAAAAATACAGAGGTCATACAATAAGATGCAAACCACTCAAGAACAGTAATAATCAGAAGGCTAGATTAGAATTCACAAAAAAATAAAGAGATGAACCACAAAACTTCTGGAACCAAGAAACCAAGGAAAGAATGGATCCGCTCATTATGCAAAACATAACAGCAAAGTCAAAGCATGGTGGAGGTAAGTATCATGGCCGGGGCTTTCATGGCTGCTTCTGGAATGGGCTCACTAATCTTTATTGATTATGGAACCCAAGATGGTAGTAGCGGAATGAATTCAGAAGTCTACAGAAATAATATGTCTTCCAAATGACAGAGAAATGCACCCCTTTCACTTTGAGGTTGATTTTCCACCTGAGCAGTATAAAACCTCTTCTGTGTGTGTGTGTTTGTTTGTGTCCAAAAAATCTGTGAAGGTTATATCCATGCCCTTTTCCCTCTCTATCTTACATCATGCCATCATGACAGCACGGTCATGCACTGTTCGGGCTGACAGGGGCACGTCTTTTATTTTCTGAATGACTTTTTCCTTGTTCGGAAAATCCGCAAACAGTTCAGCTGCCATACTCAACATGCATGACTTTACATATCCTCATTCAGTAAAAGGTTTTCCTTGTCTTACAATCTCCAATAAGCCAGCAAAGCAGACAGCATTCAAACTTCCAGTTGCGCCTGTCTACGCTCACAGCTGCTGCTGTCTGGCTTGAAGTTACATTGGCGCTCCGTGAATGCCTTCCTTCGGCTTTCACCCACAGGGTACTTCGTTGGAAAAGCTGCATGGTGGGTTTCGAAATGCCTCTTAACATTTGATTTTTTTTAAAGGAGGCAATATGTTCTGTGCAAATCAGACACAGCAAAGCACCAGAGCGTTCAATAAAAGCACATTTCAGTCACTTTGAAATCTTCGATGCTCCTCAGAATTATTTATTTTCGCCATCTCCACAATCTGGCTAGGTATCAGCTTGAATCTGAGCATGAGAGGTTACCATAGAAATGAAAGTGGTTTGCCATTGATTGGTGATTGACACTTGCGCACAGCACTGCATACATATACTGGCCGGAACAGCTTGAAATATATTATTGTAAATTGATGTTTCATTAACTCCGGTAGTCTGTACAACAAAGGATTTGTAATTGACTGCATTTTCTGCAGAAAACTGATCTCTCGTGATGTGTTTTTAATGATCATACATTGGTGAAGGGTGAGACACCTGGCGAGCCACATGATTTCGGTGAAAGAGTTACATGTAGCTCACGAGCCATAGGTTCCCGACCACTGCTGTAGTGTGTGAGACTGTAATGTGTGTAAATCCCAGATGATCAGCAGTTTCTGATCAGTTTCTATGCAAACCAGCCCATTTGACACGAATAAATATATTATGGTCAAAGTCACTGAGATCAATCCCTTACTCATGCTGATTATTTTTCACGTGAGTATTAACTGAAGCTCTTGACCTGTATCTGCATGATATTATCTATTGTACTACTGCAGGCTGATTGGATAATTGCATGAATGAGTAAGGGTACAGGTGTTACTATTAAATTAGCTGAAGAGTGTATACAACCATGTTTGATCTTTTAGTAGTACCTCTGATGGATGGAATATCAGGTTGTCAATTCGAAAATCACCATGTACAAGGGTCACTTGGTCATCAGTGGATGGCAAATTGTTGCTCAGCCAATCAGAAAGCTCATCTACAGCTGGAATGCTTCTGTTGGCTGAGGCTCTATACTGCTTTGTCCACGTGGACACCTAAAAAAAGACATGTTTATCAAGGATCTGCACAACAATCTACCTTTACCCTTACTCTATCAGAATATTGTTTTCAGAATGCACACAGTCAAATGTTTATTCCATACAGAAATTATATCTCATTTCATAGCCCTCAGCTTTGAAACCTATGTCAGTACCTCTCTCTAGCACAATCAGCAAAATTTTGGTTTTAGTGTAGGTTTGAGCTACAATTTATAAAATATGTCCCATTGGACTCGTACCTGTCTCTTGGCATAGCCCGCCCCTTTCCCATATCCTACTAGGCCGAGTGTGGTGAGGTTTACAGAGTGAAGTCTGGCTAGCACCTCAACTGCAGCAACATACAGAGCACTGCGTTCTGTTGCACTGATGCCTGGTAGCCTTGGGTCTCGAAATATACGGCCCTGTCTCACACACACACACACACACACACACACACACACACACACACACACACACACACACAGAGAGAGAGAGAGAGAGATAAATAAGCATCAGTGAGAGCTTAATGTTAACAATCTTAAAAAATTCTTAACCCCAGTCCTCTGGATCATAGTTATGTCTTCTCAATTCTAACACACCTGACTTAAATAATCAGAAACTATCAAAAGGTTATTATTTCTTTTTAATACGTAATACTGTTTTTTTTCTTCTCTTTTCATGTTGTTAGTAACACAGTGATAGAAGACTGAGATCTGACCTGAACATGCTCCATGATGTAAAACTCTGTGCCAATAACATTTGTGTCTGAGCAGAAAAGCAGAGGCTGAGGAACAGGAAAATCAGTGGAGTGCAGGGCTTTCTGTACAACATACTCCCTATCCACCTGTTCTCACACACACACCACAAAATCAGAATAATAAAAACATGATTAGTATTTACACATTGCATTGGACCAGAAATTAAAAGCATTTATGTGAAATGCACTTCATCACTACACTTTAATATTATTTTAGGAGACTGGCTTATTAATACATATTAATACCTATATTCTTATTCAGTTACGTTTCCATGAAAAGAAACACTTTTTACTTTACATTCCAGAGCTGCAACAACTAATCGATAAAACTGATAATAATCGATTATGAAAATCGTTGTCAACGAATCTCGTTATGGATTAGTCGGTCTGCGCGCGGCACGGGGGAGATTTACTCATTACTTTACTTCTGTTCAGAAAACACGCTCTGGAGAGTAAATACTAAAGTTGTGTCCCCTAGTGGTCAGTGGTGTAATTGCAGGTGATCCGTAGGGAAGTTTGTTTAAATAATATTATGTATATATATTTTTTGTTAAATGTATAAAAAAAATATTCAAATTAGATGTTTTAAAATTAATCAATTTGGTTATTCACAAATATCACGTTACCTGAGCTGACGATCGTTCATTGATGGATTTGTTTTAAATTTATTTACAAATGAAATGATAATTTGCAAAAACCTACGAGTGGTAGACAAGTTAAGTGTCGCATTAAGGGATAAAATAAACAAAGGATAATAAAATAAAATGTCAAATAAAATGTCACAATTAATTATATAGTCTATAATTGTTGTGGAGTGAGGGGGTCCTTGTGGATTGTATGAAATATACTAGGGGTCCAAAGCTCACAGAAGGTTGAGAACCACTGGTCTAGTGTATGTATTTTAGAACGGTAATATCATCTCAGATGGAACACATTAGTTTTTTACTAACCTGAAAGTTTGCCCCCATCCAATTAATCAAATAATAATAATCGGCCAACTAATCGATTATGAAAATAATCGTTAGTTGCAGCCCTACTACATTCACATTTAGACCTTTTTTGTCTATTAAAGTAACTGATAATTGATTTTGATAATAAAAATTAAAATAAAAATTTGGATTGTACATCCAAAATGACTCCGTCTGTCAATTTCACAGAATCACATAAAATAAAGAAAAAACACAGAGAGAACATAATTTTCTTCTTCCCATAATTATCTGGAAATTCAGGTTCAAATTTCCGGTTCAACACGGCTTAATGACATCTTATAGATATTTCATAGAGGTGAATGTGTGCATGGTTGAGGACACAAATGAAATGTCCATATTTCCATATTAACCTATGTGTCTCCAAGGAGACAGATGCACATGCAGAACTTTACACACACGCACACACACACACACACACACACACACGAGTAGTGAGATATAGGGAGTGAGGGAGTCATTTGGGATTCAGCCCTGCAGCTGTTTGACAGTTGTGCAACTGTGAGTGAAAGTCCACAAGTCCAAACTCTTTCTGAAACCACATGAATAGATCATGTTACTGTGCAAACAGAACAAAGCAGAATAACGAACCTTATGAGCACCAGGAAGCAAAGATCCATGAGGTTTCTTTCTCAGTACAAAGCTCTTATTTGGAGTTTGGATGAGAAATGTTGGGTTGGACTGACCAGACCTGTAACAGGTGAAGTAAAGCGCGTTCCTCATTCAGGAAGTGACATAAACACTGTACATTTATTTTTTTTAAAAAAAAAAAATGCACACCTGTATTGCCGCACAGAAATTTCTGTGTTTTCAGAAACGCTGTGAAGTCTCCCTGTCAAATACCGATGCAGTTTCTCTACGTTAAAAATATGCTGCTGGCGAACAGGGGTCGTCTGATCATCCATATTTCCTGCGCGGTGAAGCTAGAAACGACATGGGGAGCGTTCCAAATCAATCAGAATGCGCACACCACTACAAAATGGCCGACACACGATATTGTGCACTATGTAGGAGATAGGGAGCGGTTTCGGACATATCCCTTTTACCCTACTACACAGTAGGCGAAAAGCAGTACACCAAAATAGTATGTCCGAATTCTCAGTATTCATAAAACAGTAGGCGAGAAATGCCCGGATGCACTACTGTTTCCGCTTGGAGTCTGCAGTATGGATCCACTGGACACGGTGGATACTGCGCTATCCCATAAGGCTGGCTTGGAAGAGCTGTCAGAATTCGCGCCGCGTAGAACGTCCTGATTGTATTCATGATTACCACTTATGAGGGAAATGAAGCCTCCTAAAGCACTGAGGCTTTCCCCTGACTGTTCCGGGAAAATATTTAAAGCTTCCAGAGTTTCGAAAACAGCGCCGTCTGGTGGTTAGTAAAAAAATAATAAAGCAACCAAAAGCCTGTGGAAGAAGCTCCATCGGATGAAGCAGCCACCGCGCGTGTGTGTGTGTGTGTGTGTGTGTGTGTGTTGAATTTCTCCCTCTGATAAATTCATTTACCTATTAAAGTGTGGCAATAAATGCCAGTCTGAAGAATAATGTACACATATATGACTAACAGAGTTGCATATGGCAAGTATTTTACCTGAAATTATTTGTGTTCTTCATATTACTTGTATCACTGGGTATTTAAAAATTTTATTGAACAGGTTTGAATGAAAATGATACAATCTTGTGAAGTGTGGGACTAAACTGTGAATACAGACACTGTGCGATGGAATCATCTGGTTATTAAATTTGGTTATGAGACTTAGCAATGATAGTGATTGTGTAACCAAGGGGATGACAGAAAGGTGACAATGAGGTTTTGAATTACTTTTATTGAGAAATAAGAGCTGTTTGACAGTGTTAGGGCTGAGTTTAAACATTATCATCATTATCATCAGCACACGTGTGACATTAAACTCACATATGATCATGTCTGCAAAGTTCAGTTTCATTTGGAGAGAGCATGAGAATGAACCCTGCTGCCTATCACAGCCTCGCTGTTCTTTGGCTACAACTTGCTTTCACACCATTGGCAAAATCTGTTAATTAAAACACTTTACAGGCTTGATAAAAAACATGCTTTCTCCTTTTTTCAGCACCACTTCCCTTAATTTTTGCTCAGGCTGTACACTACACGTGATGTCACCGACGTTTGCACGAGTTGGCTACTTTTTTCCTGAATCATTTCCGTACATGCACAGTACAATTGTGGAATAGTTATATATATATAATGGGTACGGGGCTGTCACACTCATAAATTTAGCATTCTGATGACATTTTAGCATATGGATTTTTAGAAAAACATCAAATTAATTAGCAAAAAGTAAATATTTCTTAACCATACGTTTATGCAGTTTTGGGGGCCCTTGGTAGCTCGGGGCCCAAGGCAATTGCCGACCTTTGCCTAATAATAAAGTCCGCCCCTACGACAGTGGGTGCAGCACTAGCCACGTTTGATAGCGACCATATGTGTCGAGATTCACTTGCAAAGTAGAGCAATTCTATGGAGAAATGCGAGTCCATCCTGAAAAAATCGGGTGTAACTCACCTTCTGTTCAACTAGTGGTGGGCAAAGCGAGGCTTCGTGGAACACTGAAGCAGTTGAAGCAAATCTGTTGTATTGTGTCGAGGCTTCGAAACAATTCGACACCCGTCTCTACGGTGACACCTAGTGGTCACTTGCAGTTGTTGATATGAAACAACCTTGACAACGAGTCAGACAAGCATTGACGAATTATTACCTACATGTTGTTTATGTCAAACAAGGAGGTGTGTGGGGGTGCCGATAGAGTTCTCGACTGGTATGCTGCTGCCTTGGGCTCAAATCCTCGGTGAAATGTACCTGTCCACATCGTTGCAAGAGCCATTTAAAAATTTGTTTTGTTTTTTTAATGTGTTGAGTTTTTAACATCTGATACAACTACATGAGCTTGGTTTTGTAACCTGTAGGCTCTTAATTGTGAATAACTGTAGGTTATTTTGGTCATGAAAAATGTAGATTAATAAATGCAAAACTGTCCAAATTCTCTCTTGTCTACGTAATAACCCACAACATCTGGCCATGTCTTCTTTATTTTTATCAGGAAATTTGGTGAGATTTCACATCAGATGATTAATAAGGCATCCTGAGGCAAGCACTGACCATGGATCAGTGCAAACACTATTGAATCATTTCAGTTTTATAAACCTACATAATAAAACTGACCGGAGAACAGTTCAAATTATATATTAAACACTGGTTCATCTGGAGATCAACACCACCTATATTAAATACTATATTAAGTATATTTATACCCCCACTTGTCTTTGTTCAGGGCATAGTATTGTTTCAATGTTTTGCCACCAGTTCTCTACCAAGCCATTCTGTCCTGTGTTTCTTGTTTCATGGTTTTTGATCCATGGTTTTTGATTTCGATCTCGGTTATGATTCTTGTGTATGCCCTATTTATGCCCGTTTGCCGTTCACCAGACCCTTACCTGTTTATGATATTGCCCTATGTTTTGGATTTGTCTGCCTGTTCTCATTAAAATATTTAACGGCACTTGCATCCATCTCCAATCACTATTTACATGACAGAATACGTCGCCTTACTATGGGTTCAGCAGGAAAGCGTAGGAAACATCATTCCAAGAAAACCATGCCAGTGCTCAATTGCTCAAAGCCATGCCAGTTCTCAAAGCCAGCCTGTCATTAATTCCTTGGACCCGTATAATAGGCGTCAGGCTAAGATAACCATGCCAAGATTCAACTCGATCAAGTTTCCTTAGTGGACTGCCATGGATCTCTTGGATCCTTATGATGGATTTTTTGGGTACCCTAAGTATTTTTTGTTTGACTGCCAGTTATATTTTCGAGCCTGGTGAACCCCAAGCCCGATAAAAAGCAGTGGCATTTTGTCATTTTGTGGGCAGAGCGTCTAATCCTTACAGGATCCAGTGGGCTTAGCAATATAACTCAGTTCGTGGGACTATTTGTAAAGATGTTCTGGAGTCCAGAGTACTCCCGCAACCTTGTGGAGCTTTTGGGGGGACCAGGATGATGAGCAAACCTTCTGTTCACCACCTATTATAAGCAGGACATCAGGCCAACCTCCACAGCCCAGCTCCAGCCAGAGGCAGACAGGATGGCCTCCACAGCCCAGTTCCAGTTCAAGGCCAACAGGGCAACCTCCACAGCCCAGCTCCAGCCAGAGGCCAACAGGGCAGCCTCCACAGCTCATCTCCAGCCAGAGGACGACGTGGTGATCTCAACTTTAGCGCTCCAGCCTGAGACCAACAAAGTGGTCTCCCCTGCAGAGCTCCAGCTGGAACTCAACCCCAGAGCTCCAGTCTGAGACCCGTGAGGTGGTCTTCCCTGCAGAGTTCCAGCCAAAGTTCAACGTGGCAACCTTATCTTCAGAGCTCCAGCCTGAGATCCACAAGGTGGTCTCCGCTGCCGAGCTCAATCCAGAGGTCAACCTGATGGCCTCCAATGCCATGTTCATGCCTGAGGCCAACGAAACAGCCCACCAAGTCATGTTCCAGTCAGAGGCAGACGAGATGGCCAACCAAACTCTTCTCATGGCTGAGACTGACGGTGCGACCACCGAAGCCATGCTCATGGTAGAGACTAACATCATAGTTTTTCCACAATGTGCTCCAGGTAGAAGTCGACAGCACGATTTATCATGTTCTGCTCGTGCCTGAGGCATACTCAAGCCAAAGGCCAACGAGATGGCCTACCAAGTCTGGTTCACGCTAGAGGCCGACAATACGGCTCAAGCCATGTTCCTGCTAGAGGTGGACCACACGGCATTCCAAGTTATGCTACATATACATTAATTTAATAATGGTATGGAGCCTATAGCAGAAATACAAAGCAAACAAGCTTTAATGGCAGACTCATAATGATAAATAATAACAATTAATACAACAATTCAATGTGTATTAATACAATCAGTTGTATAAATAAATTTTTTTAGACATCCATTATATCCAAAATATTATTTTTCATTTTATTTCCTAATTGGATTGACCGATTCATAGAAATACTAATTATACAACAAACTTTAAACACATTTAATTTCATGATTAGAAAAATAAATATCCTATGTCATGTTAAATAAAAACAGACTACAAATAAACCCCTTTAAACATTTCCCTGTTTATGTGCATTACCAAACTTTGGTATTGTTGTCTCAGTACTCTTTAACTCTTTCCTGCAAGCAGGAAGGGCTAGATGCATGAAAGCACAACAGCCACTCAGAAAGGCTCCATGGAGTGTTTAAATATAGAAAGTGTAAACTGAATACTGGAGTTCAACACTTTGGACACTCCAGTATTCAACAAGTGTGTTCTCTTTGCCTTTGTTACACATTATCTCAGCTAAATGCAAGAGAAAATGCCGTTTACTTGAAACTCTTGTTTTTTGAGGCTTCCCTATACATCAAACTGCAGTGTCAGCTCTGGCAAAGGAGAAAAGCATAGCGCTCACTCTGGTTATAAGTCTTGAAACAGCACCCACGAGTCACATTGGAATGTTAGGCTCCTCTCTAGAAATGGTTAGTCTATACCTGAGCTGCTGAATAATAATAATAATATGAATAATAAATATAGAGCTCATTCATTACACAAGATCCAGCACTGATTGGCTCTCCCACATCCCTTTAATATTTCAGTTCATTTCCATTTAGCTGGTGCTTCCATTTTGACACAAACTGCAAATATTGAATATCCAGATCATGCACGTAAACAGTTGTGTCAGGCTTATACTTGCATACAAAAAAACAAAACAAAACAAAAAAAAAAACAAAGGCAGGAATATAATTTCTAGAAGTTGACTTGTGACCGTGCAGAATATTTCTGACATGTCTCAGAGGAAACATGACTGCACTATAAAGTCATTTTGAGATTAAATAATATGTGTGTGTGTGATAGATATCTTGCCATATCATTCTCAAATCCTCTCATCTACTCCTCAAAATTAATCAGTAATACATTTAATAAATGACAATCTAAGCAAAGTAAACAGAAGAGTAAAAAGTAAACACCCTTACACTTAATATGAGGTTGTTCCTGCTAGGGTCCAAAAAAATACCTAAGCACATAAACCAAGAAAACAAATATAAGAGGTTTCTTTCTATGTGAAAAAAATTAGAAAAAATAAGAAGCAAGAATAGCCAAAACATGTTGCAAACCCATGGCAGTAAGTGTGAGTCTGGTGAAATATTTTCCCATGTAATCTGCATCCTGTGACAATCAAAACTAATTCTGTGACATGAAAGAACACTGTAAGGAAAACTCCACCCTGAAAAACATTAAATATGTTTAGAAATATATATTTGTATATATAGATATATAAATATATAGAAATATTTGTGATGTGATTCGCAGTTTTGCTGTTAATTTGTTGGTTGACGCTTTATTTTTGTTATTCCTGTGAGAGGTTAGTATTTGTGTGTTCTGCTGATGTCATGGGGGCCTCAATGCACAGTTCTAGCACAGTTACAGTGGCATAAAGAAACATTTTCAACAATCTCAAACATAAGTGATAACGATCAGGGTTTGTTGCTAACTCTTAAAACAAGAGCTTATTTTCTCAATCACTATTTCCAAGCAATGCTCCATGTCATATTAATGAGTATTCCAATGTACGAGAAGTGGAGACAGAAAATGATGGACTCAAAGTTCCAGAATGCATTGCCGCTATATGACAATGAGATTTCTAACTAGCTCAGCTTTGGAAACTGATATGTTTGAGCAGAGTGTACAGGTGAACAAGTGAAAGAATTTTCAAGCTAATGGCTAAATGCATGCCCTTTTTCTATTAATCCATTTCAGGTTCAATATGTACAGTTCATAAGTTCACATACGCATTGAAGAATCTGCAAAATGTTAATAAATAAAATAAAAAAAGGATCATAAGAAATTGCATTTTGTTTTTTTAGTACTGTGCTGAATAAGTTATTTCACATAACAGATGTTTCATGTAGTCCACAAGACACAATAATAACTGAATTTACACAAATGTATCAGTTCAAAAGTTTACATATGCTTGATTCTTAACACTGTGCATTGTTACATGGATGACCAACGACTGTTTTTAGTTTTTGTGATAGTTGTTAACGCATCCTTTATTTGTCCTGAGCAGTTAAACTGCCCACTGTTCGTAAGAAAAATCCTCCAGGTCCTGCACGTTCTTTACTTTTCCAGCATCTTCTGCATATTTGAGCCCTTTCCAACAGTGGCTATATGATGTTGAGATCCGTCTTTTCACACTGAGCACAACTGAAGGCCTCACACACAACTATTACAAAAATGAAAAAGAAAAAAAAAAGATCTTTAAACAAAATTAGTTATACAGATCATCCTGTTCAAATGTTTACATCCCCTTAGCTCTTAATGTTGTGTGTTGCCTTCTTGAGCATCAGTGAATGTTTCACCTTTTGTAATAGTTGTGTACGAGTCCCTCAGTTGTGCACAGTATGAAAAGATGGATCTCAACATCATGTAACCGCTATTGGAAAAGGGTCAAATATGCTTGAAAACCAAATATGCAGGACCTATATATATGTCTATGTTGCAGGTTGTGCCCTGTGATGGATTGGCACCCTGTCCAGGGTGTACCCCGCCTTGTGCCCGATGCTCCCTGGGATAGGCTCCAGGTTCCCCGTGACCCTGTAGGATAAGTGGTATAGAAAATGGACGGATGGATGGATGGATGGATGTTGCAGGTTACAGTCTCCTTCGTGGCATTTAATATAAAAAGCTCCCCTGCCTTAGAGGACTTGGGTCACGCACATTTCTGCCGCTGTCACTTGACGATTACGCCTCCATCTGATGCTGACAACATGACATAATGAAGTCATGTTGAACATGAAAGGTAAAGTTTACATAAACAGTAAACTGAAGATTTTTTCTTTCCGGTATTCTGCTAAAGAGAGTCTGAGAGTGAGAAAGAGAAAACACACTAGTGGGAGGGATGGGCTTGGCGGCTCCGAGCAAATTGTTGAGGCCCCCTGGCGGCCCCCAAGATGGTAGAATGCATAGTGTAAGTGCATAGTAGGTCATTTGGGACACAAGTTTTTTCGGAACACAATGAGTAATGCAATGAGTAAATGTGCCCCATGCCATTCTCAGACCGCGTAATCGATAATGAAATTCGTTGACAATGATTTTCATAACCGATTATTATTGATTAGTTGTTGCAGCTCTACAACACACAGCATTAAGAATCAAGCACATGTACTGTATGTATTAAACTTTTGAACTGGTTCATTTGTGTAAATTCAGTTATAAATAGTTTATTAAACAAACAACAACGCAAAGACACTAAGACAACTTGGCATAATACTGTGGCAAAACGAAACATGGTAACATGGAATACGGACGTCTAAGACAAACGAAAGACAGAGAAAAAATGCAGACAATGGCTATATATACACAAGTGTGCTCATTAACAAACGTGAATCAGGTGCAGGTGGTCATGTGACATGTAGTGCAGTGCAGTGGCTGATGGGAACTGAAGTCCAGCGTTTCCTTGCTATATGACATTATTGTGTCTTGTGGACTATATGCAAACATCTGTTATGTGAAATAGCTTATTCAGGGCAGTGCTAAATAAAAAACAACATGCAATTTTTATGATCCTTCTTTTTTATTATTATTAACATTTTGCAGATTCTGCAGGGTGTATTTAAATATATTACCTCAACTTTAGGATTTGAGATCGCTACCCTAAGTACTGAGCAGTCTCAACTGATTTCAGCAATCATAAGTTCTGTAATCTTGAAATGCTTCGATTTCCCTGTGATACTGAGGAACGTTAGTCTCATTAGCTATATACAGTATAAGTAATAAGTCAGACAGGTAAATTCTACCTTGTGGTGGGCTCATAAATGAAAAGTCACCATCATTCTTGTCTTGTCTTATCTACTCATGCAATTCCTGATACTCACTATTTATGCTAGAACAGGACTCCTGTATTTGACTTCATGATTAAAAACCATGACTGTCATAACCACAGATTCCTCCAGGAACTCCAAATCCCAGGATCCTCTACCAACATTTATAGCCACTGAGGTTGTCACCTGTAGCTCATATACAATGCTGTGAAAAAGTATTTACCCCTTACTGATTTCTTCTGTATTTGTGACTCATAAGAAATAGTTTTTCTGATAGTGGAGTCATGAACAGTGACCTTTACTGATGCAAAGAGACCTGTAGTTCTTTTACTGTTATCCTTGGCTCTTCCTGGATGAATCATTGCTGTGTCCTTGGAGGAATTTTGGAAGGTCGGACACTTCTGTGAAGGTCCACTACTGTGCTGAGTTTTTCCATTTGGAAATAAAGTCTCTCACTGTGGTTCTTTGGAGTCCCAGAGCCTTTGAAATAGCTTTGTAACCCTTCCCAGACTGATGTCTTTCAATCACCTTGTTCCTCATCATTTCTAAAAATTTCTTTCAACTTTGGCGTAGTGTGCTACTGGGTAAGACCTTTTAACCAACTTCATGCTGTTGAAAAATATCTACTTAAGTGGTGATTTGATTGAACAGGTTTTGCACTAATCAGGCCTGGTTACATCTAATCCACCTGAACCCCATTATGAATGCAGTTTAATAGATTTGGGGAACTATGGGGTCAAATACATTTTCACACAGGCCCAGTTGGTACTGGATAACTTTTTTGATTCAATAAATAACTTTATAATTTAAAAAGTGTATTTGGTGTTTACTCAGGTTGCCTGTTTTTATCCTAGATTTTGTTGTAATTTCTGAAACAATTTATTATGCGATATACACAAAAACAGAAGAAATCAGAATACACTGTACTTTGTTTAGCTTCTATAAAGTCCTCGGTTTCATCTTTGCTAAGTCCAATTTGTTCTTTTGCCGGTATTACTAAGCCCTATTTGTTAGCTCTCTATATCCCTATTTTCTGTGTATGTCCCTTCCTTTCTTTTTTCCCACCTCTCGTGTTTTTGGATTTGAGACTGTGTTTGCCTCTGAGTTTTTGTTTTTTGATCGCAGATTTTGCCTGGGTTTTTGGGAGGCTTGTTTTTGACTTGTTTTTACTGTTTTGGATTGTTCACCTGGCGTATTTTTTGTATTAAAGCCCTGAAATTGATCTCTGCTCCTCTCACTGTCTGTGCTACCTGTCCAAATGTATAGTCCCACTGAACAAGACTGAGAATTAGGAAATTGATTTTGACTGCCCTTGCATGCTATGACAGTCAAGATGTTTCACATGTTACCTTCATTATCTTATCTACATTGCCACTGTGCCAATAACTTAACTCTTTATACTACCAGGTGACGTCAGACTGTCCAGGTTTAGTCACTCTCATAACTACATTACTACATTACATAACAACTAAGTTTCCTAGTATTTACATTGTTTTTTTTGTTTGTTTTTTGTTGTTTTTTTTAACTTAATCTCATATTGGCAGATCATAGAATTGTATCATGGTTGATACAGAATTCTTCTGAATAAACTTTCTGTACATTTTCACAAAGTCACAGCTACTATGTTTGAGATTTTTCGAGATGTACTCAATCATTTGCTTATAATGTTAGCACAGCTCTGCAGTAAGTAATCACAGTGATTTCACTTGCTTGAAATGCTTTCTTTAAATTGGACTGAATTTCTAAACCACATGTGTGAGAACAGCATCATAGGCACAGGTCAGCCTAGTAACAGTCACAGTTATGTACTGCCTACCTAATGGATTGTCTATATCCACACCTCCATCTCTATAAGCCATCTATAAACACTGCTAGCAAGCAGCCTGGACTATTAGCAGCCACCAGGCATCCAGCAACAGCTTTCTGCACTGTTGGAGTGGAGATTTAAGCATCAGCATCTGCGCACACAAAAAATGTTTCTTCACTCCGAGATGTCTGTCTCAAAGGGTACTAGGTGGTAGTAGGACAGGTTGGTGACATAGGCTTCTGTGTCATCATCACTGAGGTCCTGTTCCACAGACTGAAACTCTTTCCCATTCTCGTCATACCTGCATGGATAGAAATATTACAATCAAAATTAAGGTAGCGAAGTGCTGGCAATTTATGGATGCATAAAATTATGTACTGCATGATACATTTAGATAAATTTATATGTTGCTCATTTTTAGCTAATAAAAGTAAAGCTATTCCCTTCAGAATAGCAACCACTGAATTCAATTATGAGTGACCAGTATAAATAAAGCAGTAAACACTGCACTTGATAGTACCAACAATGCCAGACCGACACCTGTTCATCATCACTGTGCACTTTCAACTCCCAAAGCCAGACATTGTAACCCAGCCTTCAATACAATGAGCTACCCTTATGAAAATAAAATTGCATAAGGTAAACGTGTATTACACATTTATCCATGTTCTATACTCATTTAACCAGGCTTATGCTAATGTATACTTGGAGAACAGTACATGTTGAATATTTCTAAGTAGAGTGCCTGTCGCGATTTCCCCTCGCGCAGAGCACTCTGAAGCCGGAAGCGCGAGGTGCACTTCCAGGTTTGCATTTGACATTGTTTACTTGATACACGTGTATCTGTTATCGCTTTTGTCCTGTCTCCACTCCTGTTATATTATTGGATCTCTCCCTCACGTGTCCTTGTTAATCACAGCTGTTTTGTGTTACACCCCTGATTATGTTCGTTATTTAAACCCCTTGTGTGTCGTTGTTCAGACGCGAAGTATTGAGTGTTTTTCATCGTGCCATGCCTTTGTTCTGTGTTCTCGTTTCCGTTTTTCTGATCCTGCCTTTAGTTTCTCGTTCTGCCTTCTGTCTGTTTGCTGATCACCTGACCCTTGCCTGTCTTTGTTTATGGATTTTGCCGTGCCCTTTGAATTACCGATTCTTAATAAAACTCTAAACTGCATTTGAATCTGCCGCAAGACTCAGTTCATTACAGTACCGTGCTTTCTTCTATTTTATCAGTACGTTTGTCACACTTAATGGTTTTAGCACTTCAAACTACATTTTTTATAAAACATGGACAACCTGAGTAAACACAAAATACAGTTTTTGAATCATCATTTAATTTATGAAGAAAATAAGTTATCCACCACAAATCAATACAAGTTACATCATCAATAAAGATTAGTGAGCCCATTCCAGAAGCAGGCATGCAAGCCTTAGCCATGATACTACCTTCACCATGCTTGACTGATGAGCTTCTATGTTTTGGATCATAGAAGATCAATTCTTTCTTTTGATATGGCTTCTATATTTCTACACTTGAAGTCGTCTTCAAAGGGTGGATTGTGATACCTTCACCCCTGCCCAGTGAAGGTTGTTAGTGATGTCACTAACTGTTGTTATTGGGTTTTTCTTCGTAGCTCTCACAATGTTTCTGTCATCAACTGCTTTTGTTTTCCTTGGCCGACCTGTTAACCTCAGTTGACCTCAGCATCAAAATGTCTTGATTTTCTCCCATAGACAGCTTTCTGGCCTTCATGTTGGTTTATCCATTTTAACAACAAATGCAGTTTTCACAGACAAGACATAGGGCTCAAACCAAGAGCAGACATTCAGATCTATTAATTCTTTAAACTATCAATTCAACAGGGCACATCTGGGCAGTAAGACACACCTATCAGTCATATATACCAATATTTTTGATCACATGAAAAAATGGCTGGGTTCAAACAAAATGTGCAGTACTCTTTACATTTGTTCACCTAAAAATTGGGTGGTCAGCCGCCAAAGGTGCCATGTTTTAAGTTGTTTAACATGAATAGATGTAAATATGAGGAATATTTCTGATTTGTTGTCTCATATTCATATTTTGATCTCAAACCCAAATGTCTTCTACGTATAGACGAAACAACAGAATTGGCCTCGCTGTTCCAATACTTTCAGTGGGGACTGTACATTCCAATAATCAAGTGCAATATACTCAATATGCCATATTTGTATATATTTTACAGATTCTTAATTCACTATTTTGTCCTTTGTTGCTCTCTGAGAGTTGCCACATTAAATGTAGATGTATTGTATGCAATGACCTTACACTTTCACATGTGACATACTAGACAAGGCAAAACTTGATTCATACATAAATATCTGGCTCAAATCTAAACTAGATTAACTAAATGTGAGTTTAACTTTGGGTATTGTGATTTAGGAAGGAGAATGGGACACTTGCAGATACTGGGCTGAGTCTGTAGAGGATGGTCTGTCCTTATCCTGAGGAAGATTCTCATCAAATACAATGGTCTCTGTGTTTGCCAGGCAGAACCCATTTGACCTCATAATCTCTGAGAAAAAAAACATGAAAACATATGTAATGAGCATAAAGAAATAAATCAGTGCATCTTGCATAAAAAACCTGTTCAAAGTTATTATCTAAGTGTTTTCAGTTGATAATGGAAGTGCCTCAGAGCTGATGTGTAGTCTAGAGGGAACATTTTATGTTATGGTTGTTATGGCCGTAAACTTTTAAGGTACGAAATCATAATACTGCTCTGATGGCTAGGTTTTTAAATAACACACATACAGTGCTGTGAAAAAGTATTTCTTCTATTTGTGTATATCTCATACTAAATTGTTTCAGAAATTAAAATAAAATCTAAGATAAAACAAAGGCAACCTGAATAAACACAAAAGACAGTTTTTAAATGATAATCTAATTTTTTGAAGCAAAAGAGTTATCCAATACCAACTGGGCCTGTGTGAAAATGTATTTGCCCCTGTAGTTACTAATTCCCCAAATCTATGAAACTGCCTTCAGAATGGGGTTCAGCTGGACTAGACACAACCAGGCCTGATTACTGCCAGCCCTGTTCAATCAAATCAACACTTAAATAAATCTTTTTTCAACACGATAAAGTTGGTTAAAATGTCTTACCCAGTAACACATTATGACAAAATAGAAAGATATTCCAGGAATGATGATGAAGAAGGTGTTTGAAATACATCAGTCTGGGAAGGGTTGTAAAGCTATTTCAAAGGCTCTGGGACTCCAAAGAACCACAGTGAGAGCCGTTATCTCCAAATGGAAATACACTGGGCAAAAATGGCATCCATGGAAGAGTAGCAAGGCGAAACCCACTGAATTTTGAGTCAAAAGTGGAACTGTTTGTAAGACAGGGGTCCCGTTACATCTGGGTGTAAACCAAACACAAATTCCACAAAAAGAACATCATACCTATGGTCAAGCATGGTGGTGGAAGTGTGATGGTGTGGGGGGATGCTTTGTTGCTTCAGGGCAACTTGCAATAGTTGAGGGAAACGAGGATTCTGAGTTTAAGATTTTAAGTTTAAGTGGGCAATTAGTTTTTCCCATGGGTGATGGGTGTTGGATCACCTTATTTATTTTATTTTGCTTCAATAAAAATAAATAAATAAAAACTGTATTGTATTTCACTTGAAGATCTAAAACTATTTAGAAGAAATCAGGATGGACGCAAATACTTTTTCATAGCACTGCATTAAGCTAACATCTGAACAGTCTTCTATACCTGATATCTTGATGGGGCTGTGGAAGCATGGCTGTATCTTGTGGATTTTGTCATTCCTCAGCACTTGATCTAGTGGCGAACGTTCAAAGAATGTTAAGACGACCTCTGACCTGGAAAACTGACAGAAGCACAGAAGCATTAGCAATGCTTATAGGCATTCTTACCCTGCATCCATGTTAACCATAATAGATCATTTCCTGCCTGTGACAAGTAATACTTGAGACAGATGTAGGTGTCTCTAAATAATAAGTAATAATTAGTGAATTCAGAGTACATCTTCTAGTATTTATTAGATGTATTTTTTCAGGGCATTGGTGCTTGTTAATTGACGTTACTATTTCATCTGTTGTTTTTGCTCCAGTATGGTATTATACCCCGTAGTCCTGATATCAGAGATAAGTGGTTCTTACCTTCCAAGGCATATTGATGGCATTCTTCAGAAGCCTCTCCACTTCATTCAGCCTGACCTCAGTGTCCTTCGCATCTTTAATCTTCATGAGACCTGGAGACATGAACACACAAAACGCATCATCACTGTGTTTTCTAAACATGATGGAAATTATTTTTCATTCATTTTCAATAAGCACTTAGTCCTATGAATACCCCCTGCATGTGTCACAGAGCACGATGAACACACATTCACAGAGAGAGGCAATTTCAAAGAATCCAGTTCACTTACTGACATGTTTTTGGGAGGTGTGAGGAAACCAGTGAACCCAGAGAGAACCCGTGCAAACACGGGAAGAACATGCAAAACTAAATACAAACAATAACCTTAGATCAGGATCAAACCATGGACCCTAGAGCACCACTGTGTTGCCCACAATGGAAATATGGACAAAGTAAACCACACTTGTCACAGCTTCATCCTTTGTTGGCTCAAACCTAGCTAGTCCACACTAACAATTCTGAAAATGGCTTTATTTTGTGGCCTATTGGCATTTCTTACATGGTCCCTGTCCCATAACCACATTTACCTATGTTAGTGTTTACTACATGAAGGGGCAATTTTAGAGTAGCCAAGCCACCTTCAGGTGGGAGAAAAATGTAGAAACTATAGGAACCCATGCAAACACAGGAAAATGTAGAACCCAGAGTAGGGAGGGCTATGGTTAAGATTATAACGGTATTACTACTCTTACCGATACTGCTTATCAATCCTGTATTTTAATGGTATTCTTATCGGTACTTTGTGTTGTGATTTTTTTTTTAATGAAAAAAGAAACAAATTGAGAACAGAATTAACATTGGTTTATTTTTTATATAAAATAAATGTATTATTATTCATCTATTTGTAAATGCACCAGTGTGAAGGCATTTTTAGTGTTTAAGATTTATATGCTACAGAAAAAATGCTCTAAAGATTTATAAACAGTCGGTAGAGGGCAGAAGCATACTATGCCCAACATTACTGATCAGTCTCGGCGTTAAACTGGGCAAGATGATCCAGAAATGGTTGCCATATATAACATAAAATTTATCAAGGTTACCCATGACTCCATACTGGACTCTCTCCATGTGCAACACTTCTGTAAGACAAGTAAACCAGGTCTTAAACTAAGGGACAATTTCTGATTTCCAGTCTTAGAATGATGCTCTTGGGAATAATTATTCCATAAATAATGGTGACTTGTACAGAGTCATTAGAGTCCATCAGAGACACAGAGTATCTAAATAACGCAATCTCTGGATCAGGCTTAAACATAAAACCATACATGTCAGAAAACCACTTATATATGTCATATCAAAGATCATAAAGTTTAGGGCATGTCCAAAAGAGATGGGTAAGAGAGCCCTCTGCAGATTTATACCGGTCACATGTAGAAGAATACAATCTATACATCACCTTCAGGACATGAACTGAAGAGGAGAGTCTACCAGCGTGGACCTCGAATTTTTAAGGCTCTCGAGAGATTCTGTATGGATGAATGGTCTCAGATCCCTTGCCATGTATCATCAGGCATTATAAAAGAAGACTCAGAGCTGATATCTTGGCAAAGTGAGGTAGTACAAAGTATTAATTAAAAGGGTTCCAATAATTGTTGCACACCTATTTTTAACAAATATTTTTTATACCCATGATAGCAGAGTATTTTTGTGAATTTTTTTTAACCAAAGTTCAAAAGGTTAAACAATAAACACAATTTTTCACAGCCTTCTTTTTTCAGCTCATATTTACCAAGGGTGGCAATATTTGTGGACGGCACTGTATAACCAAAATTTGTGTGCCATGACACAAAGATGGCTGCCACAGTTAAACCAAGTAAAATAAAATAAAATAAAACTGGTGGGTTTGCAATGCCAATTCACAGAGGTAATCACTAAAAATAAATTAGGAAAATTAAAAACGGTCGAGCAACCTGAACTGGACAACTTGAGATGGAATGACCCAGAATGACTGACTAGGCCTCAGTAAAAGCCGAGCCAAATTAGAGATGTACAAATTTTCAAAACTGACTACTTGTGGGTTGTTTGAAAGACTAACTGGCCTCAAGGTAGCCCTGTACAGACTCTGTAACAGCTTAGGATAGGTTTGTGGCAGTGCCAAACTAAACTGATAAGGAATCTAAATCTATGATTTAATCCTGTTTGCTCCGCTCTCTGTGTGTTATGATGTAGCTGAAGCTGTTAATGACATGACCATAAGAAAGTGTTCATTTGAAAAGTCAAATCCACATTTGAAGTGTTCAAGAGCCTTGTTTCAGTCTGAATATAGAGAATACATGAAGAGTGTACTTTTCTACGTCAACTGTTAATTTTTAACAGCATCTGTTGCAGCATCTGACACGACAAGTCACGTTAATACACTTACGAGTTTGCTTAAAGCGCTTAATATAAAACATTCTCATGTTTCGGACAACTTGGATCGTGCACTTTTCCCGCAGCATTAGCTCACTCTCTGACCTCCACTGTTTTTAAAATGTGTTTTATTCATAGAAATGTGTTTTTCACCATCGTGAAGTGACGTCACTGATCGGGTTATCCACAGTGACGTCACGGACCCAACTCATCCATAACAAAATTCCTTGTCGATTATTTTAATTATCGAAGGATGGCAAAGGCAACATAGGTTCAAATCTTAATGGGAGTATGTTTATCATACAATTTTAAAGCAATAACTCACAAAATATCATTAGTCCCAAACTCATTGTTCGCAAAGTGGAAAAACTGAAGATTTTCACAGGAAATGAGACAGACAGAGAAAAAAAAAATTAGAAGTCTGTGGTACAGTCTATTCATATCAGCCTCACTCACTCAGACAATACTTCATACTTCCGATGAAGATTACAACAATGATAATGACCACAGTGCTGATGTCTGACTCAGTAACACCACTCAAGTGACCAAACTGCAGCCTTCTCACCACTAAGCACTATGTGTGTGTCACAGCAACTGGGCTCTGCTCATATGGAACAACTATTCATTAGTGCTGACCCAAGCTGATGACATCAGACCCCAGTGACAAAGAAGGATTAGCTTCTATTATCACTGCTGGTTCTTAGGGACTTTTACACTCTTGGCTATGTTGTGCAATTCAAGACTGTCCTCATAAGCAACATGTTTTTTTGTACAAAGGTTATACAAAGGACATAACCCAGGTATTTTCCAGTTCTCACTACTGAGAAGACACATAACCTGATTCAGATAAAGATAATAAATAAAGAACATTACTTTGCATATAGCAGTGATTTACAAAGAATTTAGTCATTTGTGTTACATTGGCAGGAAACAGTGCTTAAATTAATTTTTTGCATGTGGTATTGGTTGCCTTGCCGAGGTTCCCTAAGAAATTCCAGGAAACTTGAAACGTGTGTGTACGTGTAATTCTACATAAGTATAATGGTGATTGAAAGAGGTCAGATACATTGAAAAAAAATTAAATACAATATAAATGCAAAATAATAACATGTAGGTACAGTGTCCTCCACTAGTATAGGCACCCTTGATAAATATGAGCAAAGAAGGCTGTGAAAAATTGTCTTTATTGTTTAACCTTTTGTTTAAAAAAATCACAAAAATACTCTCCTCTCATGGATATAAAACAACTGGAAACAAAACACCTGTTTATCAAAAAATATATCTTTGTTAAATATAGGTGTGCAACAATTATTGGCACCCTTTTATTCAATACTTTGTACTACCTCCCTTTGCCAAGATAACATCTCTGAGTCTTCTCCTATAACGCCTGATGAGGTACTTTTCCATATGGCTACCTCTCTGTGTGCTCCAAAACAATCTCTGGTGTTTATTAGCAAAAAGCTCTATTTTGGTTTCATCTGACCATAGAACCCGATCCCATTTGAAGTTCCAGTAGTGTCTGCACACTGAAGACGCTCGAGTGTGTTTTTGGATGAGAGTAGAGGCTTTTTTCTTGAAACCCTTCCAAACAGCTTGTGATGATGTAGGTGACTTTGGATTGTAGTTTTGAAGACTTTCTGACCTCAAGACACAACTAACTTCTGCAGTTCTCCAGCTGTGATCCTTGGAGATATTTTATCCACTCGAACCGTCCTCTTCACAGTGCGTTGAGACGATATAGACACACGTCCAGTTCCATGATGATTCATAACATTTCCAGTTGACTGGAACTTCTTAATCATTGCCCTAATGGTGGAAATGGGCATTTTCAATGCTTGTGCTATTTTCTTATAGACACTTCCCATTGTGTGACGCTCAACAACTTGTTGTTGCACATCACAGCTATATTCCTTGGTCTTACCCATTGTTAGAATGAGTTCGTGAATTTGGCCTGTGTGTTACCTCATATTTATACCCCTGTGAAACAGGAAGTCATGGTTGAACAATTTCCTGTTCCTAATCACCCAGGTGTACAATTTTTTTTTAATATCAATGGGAATATACTTCAGATATATGTTTTCTCATATGAGGGACGCAAATGCAGTTTAAGCGTTTTATTTGAGAGGCAGGCAGACAGATCCACATCATGAATCAATCAAAAGCGCTGCTTCTGTCCTCTCATCTGCTCTAGGTGAGGCGTACCCCGATTATTCTGATAGATTTATGTTGTTATGTATTCATGTTACCCAGAGATATTGTTGTGACTAGAGCTGCAACAACTACTCGATAAAACTGATAATAATGTGACTGATAATGTGATCTTTTACTTCGAGTATGAAGGGGTGGCGCAGGAATATAAACAAGTTCTCAAACGAGATAGTGCCATGCAAATGGGCCCCCTTTAGGGGGGGGTTACTGAGAGGCATATTATTTTAAGATGAACATTTCTGATCAGATCTCAGGGGCCCTCTAAGCATGTGGAGCCCCAGGAAATTGTCTGCCTTGCCTGCCTTGTAGATCAGCCTCTGACTCTAGGGCTGTTAAATTAAAATCCGAACACCAAATATTCGTTGAATTTAAGCTAAAAATGCACATTCAAATGCAAAAACATTCAAATGCAAAAACTTTTTTTATTTTACGAATTTAAGATGTGTAGCAAATACTAGCACTGATTTTAATATCAGTTTATATAATATAATATAATATAATATAATATAATATAATATAATATAATATAACATAATTTTAATTAAGAGCTAGTAGGCTCTTGGGCTACTCTTCTGACTATTCTTCTCACTACCTGGTCAGAAATCTTGTGAGGAGCTCCTGTGCGTGGCCGGTTGATGACGGCGTGATGTTGCTTCCACTTGCGTATAATGACCTCAATGGTGCTTACTGGAGGATTCAGTAGTTTTGAAATACCTCTGTATCCAATTCCATCAATATGTTTCGCAACAATAAGGTTGTGAAGGTCTTGGGAGAGCGCTTTGCTTTTACCCATCATGAGATGTTTCTTGTGTGACACCTTGGTAACGAACATGCTTTTTATTGACCATCGATTTACTAACCCAGCTGATATTAATTTGAACAGATGGGAGCTTTAATTACTTACAGATTTCAGCTGGTTCCTTGCCTTACCTTGCCTTGAAGGTATTGAACTGCTTAGCGTGTTCAATACTTTTTTCCTGCGTCATTCCACTTTATTACATATAACTTTATTTATGGACTTTAATGTTGTGAATTCTTTATATTTCCGGATTTCTTGAGTTTAATCTTATGTCTGGTGAAAATTTCATGTGAATAACCTCATTGGAAATATATTTACTGAAAAAAAATGTTGACACGTTCAATACTTATTTCTCCCACCGTATATATAGAGATGGAAAAAGACATTAGACAGTCCAACTGTTTTGTGTTTTTAAGAGCTTCCTGACAGGATGTTCTAGGGAAACGCTGATTTCCTGTATCCACTTCCTGTGGCATTTGCCTTTGATTGAATCACACATGCACCACATAGTACCAGAGCATTCAAGGTTCACAGTCCACTGACAGCTTCTTGCTGTCTGGATGATGTTACACACTGAGAGACAATAATGTCAGCCATTGGTTTATAAGAGAAATTCATTCACTGATTTTAAGTAACTGCTTTATCCTTGTCAACACATTATCCTGGGCACAAATCAAGAATAAACAGCGGATGGGACACCTGTCGATCACAGGGCACCTTGTGCACACACACATTTGCACACTCATTCACATCAATCCAGCTGTTTTTGGGAAGAGGGTGGAAACTGGAGAACCCGAAGCAAACCCATGCAGACACGCATGCACAGATCATAACTCAAGCTCTGGATCAAACCAGGGACCCTGGAGCTGTGAAGCAGCAGTGATACTTGCTGAAACACCTAGTTGTATAATGTGAGGGAAATTACTCATTTTTACTGTGTAATAATTTTGTTCTTGTTCATGTTCATCTGAGGATAACACCTAAAAAGTCCATGTCATGTCATTGAGATCAGTACAGAATGTTTATCTGCTTACAGAGACACAAACATGTTCTTCTGTTCAGGGTTCGTCTGTCCTAAAACAAAGCCTGTGTGAACTGCCTCAAACTGCTTCTTATCGGTACACAGAATTATGTCATGCTCGGCATTTCATATATATATAGTAGTGGTTTAGTACAAGGGCTTCAGAGCGCTCTCATTATTCTATCCTGCTTTATTCTATCCTGTATTAACCATCTTTATGTAATAAACCTTTTTACCTTCAGAGGACGAGTCTGCGAGTGTTGACTAATTTCCACGACAATAATCAACAGGTTGCATACAACTTAATTACAGAGGAGCTGACCATGTTTACCCCTTCTGCATAATAAACAGACTACTATGAAAACACAAGCCACTTTTGAAACATGAACATAACTGCTTGTATATGTCCGGTACATTCACGAAGGTTCAATTATGGAAGATATACTTTTCTGCAGACTCTGTTGGAAGTCAGGGCAACTGGGGAAGAGATTTAGCTTTGTAAAACAGTTGAACTTGGGGAGGTCCTAGCTTTGTAACATCACATGGACTTTTGTGTGGGCAAAAATGTGGACAATTGCATGGACAAAATGGACAAAATGTGTGAGCATCTGTACTGATGGAGCAAAAGCCATGACAGGGAAGGATAATGGTGTGTTAACACGCAAACAAATATTTGTTCCCTGTGCGGCTTGTGTACACGGCAGAATCCACATAGAGAGGTGCTAGCCACCAAGGGAATGCCTGACCGTCTGAAGGAAGTTTTAGACAATGCTGTGAAAATGTATACTTTGTTGAAGCAAGGCCCTTGAATTCTCTTTTTTTTACATTGTGCATTGAAATGGGCAGTGACCATGTCACACTGTTACTCCATACTTATGTGCTTTGGTTGTCCATGGAAAAGGTACTGACGCGACTGTTTGCATTAAGGGACAAACTTCATGGGTTTTTATCAACCATCTTTTGAATTGTGTCACCGCTTGCACGATGAAGAGTGACTCACAATACTGGCCTATCTGGATGATTTTTTTAACCCGTCTGAATAAGCTGAACCTCGGATTGCACGGAATTTCCACAGCCATATTCAATGTGCAGGACAAAATTAAGGCCATTATTAGGAAGTTGAGTCTCTGGTCTAATTGCATGAATGAGAAAAACAGAGGACTTTTAGTCACTGCATGATTTTTTGGTTAGAAAATGAGCTCAGCCTTGTGTGATGTAATGAAAGACCTTTTTTTTTTATATTACTTCAAAACTTTTTTAAAGCACCAAGCCATTATACTACAAAAGTAGTAGTTATTAATTAGTAGTTTAAAGCACCAAATAGTTGTACTACACCACTGGACAGTCTGTGAATTATTAAGCAGATCACTTGAATCTTGGTCCACAAAAGGATAAACATGTCTGACACATCATTGATTTTCAAATAAATTTTGATTTAGAAAAAAAAATGTAAACAAGTTTTTTAAAAAAAATTTCCTGGTGGAGCACCTGCATAAGAGATAATCAGTCAACAAACTGGTCTTTTACATTTACTCATAGACAAGCCAGCCAAGACAATGTGAAGTGTATACATGTGTAGTATACATACACTGCTTTTTACGGTTTACCAAGCGCTCGTCAGCCAGTACGTTTATATGAACAACAATAATCTGATATTAACCCAATTAAGACAATACTCTGATTAAGAAACTGCCATGTAAACAGTGATTTCTGACTACATTAATCCAATTAAAGTCATACTCAAAATAAACACAAATCGAATTAAGACGTGTGGCGTATTCCTATTACAGACATGTACACACCTTAATAACACTATTAATGTCGTGTGGGAGTTTTCACCGCGTTTTGCGACAGGACACGTACACACACGGCAGCGCTCAACCGTTTGACGGCAAGCAAAAGAGCACGGGTGGGGGGGGGGGGGGGGGGTGTCCAACTACGGTCGTTATATAGTAACTGCACATAAAGTTTATACCGACCTTCTATTAAAGGTGACTTTGACAAATGTCGTCTGTCTTCCGGGAAACATTCCAAAAGTCTTTTAAAAAGTCGTCCAAAATCCGCATAACTTCGGTGGAGGTACAAGACGTTTCTATCCGACCACTCGGTCCGTATGTCGAAGAACTCCTCTTCCTCGCCCCGTGGGTTTATGATCAGCTTGCGGATGCCGTTCACCCAGCAGTCTTTCACGAACATGTTGACCAGGGAGGTTCCCTCAAACACCGCCGATGCCATTCCATGTAGTCCGCAACTCTCTAAAAAGCACGTATTTTGAAGCTACAAGACCAAATATGGTCGTCTCAAATGACGTAAAGCTCGAAGTGATGAGGTCCTGACCGTCTGAATGATGAGACGAGACTGATGACAGTTGAGAGCGAGACTCCAGAAGCAGATCGAAACGTGGCAGGACGATTAGACATACAGGCCTCATACTCACAAGATACTTTTTTTTCTTCTTCTTTTTTTTTTAAGTGTGCCTCTGACACAACCAAACGAATGAAAGACTTTAACCAATCAGTACTTAAAAGAAAAGTTACCAACTCTTTCAAGTGTATCAGTCATGTGTGGAGGTAGACCGTTATACATTTCGGCCGCGTCCCAATACGCGGACCTTTCTCTTGTCAGTGCACTATGAGAGCCCAGACCACCGCAGAAGGATGTACCATATGCTGCGATCCCGCCTGCTCTGAGTGTGGAGCAATAGACAGTGTTTGGATGATATAGGAACAGATTTAGTTGACGCTGCTCTCGTTTTCTCCCCTCCCTCTTTTCCTCCCTTCCCGTTTAGCGCTATGTGAGGAATGTGAAAGGCCCCGAAGAGGAGGGCATAGTCAGTGCGTAATCTTAACAGAGACTCACTCACATCCGTTACAAAATTAGCCCATACGTTGTGTAAAGCCGTTTTAACTTTTAATTGTACTACTAACAAGTCATAATTCTTTTTTTTTTTTTACTAGTCATTCGAATGCAAGATATATCTTTAATTTAATTTTAACTAATCAGAATTATATGTATACATACATACATATATTAGAGATGCACCGATGTATCGGCCGATAAAGGCTATTTTTCAATGGGCAATCTGGAAGATGTCCAAAATATTTACAATGCCAAGTTCTTGACTGCTCCACAATTTTTAAAACACTCACAGCAGTTATTGATACCAAAGTAATTATTATAATACAAACAGTCCCACGTCTGAACAAATGATGTAATCACTCAAACCAGATTAATACATTCAATGAAAATGCAGAAATCTCAAAAAGTTCTGTTACCCAGCTCAATCTGTACATCTCACACACACACACACACACACACACACACACACACACACA
The DNA here is from genome assembly GCF_001660625.3 of Ictalurus punctatus. Classification (NCBI taxonomy): domain Eukaryota; kingdom Metazoa; phylum Chordata; class Actinopteri; order Siluriformes; family Ictaluridae; genus Ictalurus; species Ictalurus punctatus. The sequence continues at coordinate 487,648 of NC_030438.2, read as the reverse complement.
CACACACACACACACACACACACACACAAAGCGTCTTTTTTTTCCCCTCTTTCTTTCACACAGATGCAGGCCTGCCCGCGCAGATAAGAACACAGACACACACTGAGACCTTCACTCACACTGGTCTCCAAAACTAATTTTCAGAGCTTATCAAACACATCTGTCTCCTTATTTTATGGCGTTCACACCTTATTCTAGTTATCATTCAGTCACATGCAAGAACAGTGATATCTTCCTAATGTAAGGCTCCCGCAGCGCTGCCCCTCACCTGAGTGGAATCTCGCTTGGCATGGACACCCTCAAATCATTTCCAGCACTCACTCACCGGGGAGAGTCCAACAACTGTACACCGCCGTAGCTTTCAAACCCCATGACACCGTGATCCTTACCACAGGAGAACATCACTAAAAAATGAAGAAATCAGTCACGCTGACTCAACAGATTTGGAGCATTCTCCTGCTTGGATCAATGTGGAGTTAATGATACCACGGGTCAGTGGCAATTGATACAGATCACGTCCACAGAGAGCCGTGGATGGATCAGAGTCACATGGCCAGCCTGCCAGAAACTCACTCAAGAAAAGAAGACAACGTCCGTACAGCCCCCAAACTAGGATCAATCACTCAACAAAAAATTATAAAGTAAAAAATAAAATAATAAAAAATAAAACAAGAGTAAACTACACAGAAGAAAGAAAGAAAAAAATCTTAAACCAACATTCAGCACATATAAAATTCTCAAACTTCAATCAGCACATTAAAACAGCAATCAGCACATATAACATTTAACAATACAAGACGTACACCCCAAATTATTTCACACTTCAACACGCCTCTTACGTGACCTTGCATAGGATCTCCTGGGCCCGACACTGTGTTCTCTCTCAGAACCTCAAATAATCACTTGTTCTCTTTTAGAGATCGCAACCCTGAATGCCTACATCTTTTTCACAGCTCAGCACAGCACCCTGAATTCCACAGTGGCATCACAAATGCATGATGGCTTTTCCTCAGTAAGCTCTCAAAGGAGCTTGTTACCCCACATATGGTGAGTCAACTACAAGGCTTCCCACAACTGCAAACCCTGATCATTGAAGCGATGGGAAGGTGTGGAGTAACAAAAGCCACAGGAAAGAAGCAGAAAGGACCAACCACAAAGAAAGAGGTGTCACATCTGCCCAAGTTCCAAAGACCACAAAGTCAGTAATAGGTGTGGGAAATGCAGTATACCTGTGTGCAATATATCTGGCTGTGCACTGAACAGCCAGAAACAGGTTGTTTGTCCCAACTGTTCACAGTGAGGAACACACACACACACACACACACACACACAAAATGGTTGTTGACATTTTTGTTCTGCTGTTCTGTGCAATTCACCAGATTGTTAGAAACATTTTAAAAGAATGTGTTGGAAATGTTTTCAAGAAGTAAAGAAGTGAAAAAATAAATGGTCTACACTTATATAGTGCTTTTTTAACCTTAGTGGTTCCAAAGCGCTTTACACTGTGTCTCATTCACCCACTCACACACACACACACTCTAATGGTAGCAGAGCTGCTACACCCCTTATGCTATACTGTCCGAAATACGAGGCTGAAAGAAGGAGTCTAATACAAAATCTAGCAAAAATAAAAATGCAATTATACTAGGAGATATTGTACAAAATAACTCAGGAAATGTTATGGGTTTATTTTTCAGTATCTTAAAATAACTAATCCGTGGGAGAGGATATAAAAAGCGAGGGTGTATAGGTCATTTTGCTCCATACTCCATACCAGTCGGTGGCGGTAATACACCATTTCGCTGTTTGTCAACCGCCAATAAAATCTCAAAAGAAGAAGAAGAAAACTGAGCGGCCTCTAGGTGAAGAAAATGGCCGACGTGGGAATGGACTTACAAAGAGAGAGGCTGAATAATGGGTAAGACACCGAGGTGATAAAGGAGTGTTTTAATTTGTTGCAAGAGTGTTCTTTGTACTGGGTGATTCATAAATGAGTATTTTGTTTCGTCGTAAATATAAACATTTTCTTATGAGTGTTCTTGCAAGTTAACGTGAAGATACTAGCTAGCTAGTTAGCTAGCTTATGTTGCTACATAACTAATGCTAGCCAATTTCATACGACCTCAATTAAGCGGCTGGTAGCTGGATGGTGCAACAGATGTAATATATTGTGTGCTTGTTGTTCATATAAGGTGTGAAGTTCTGTTAAGTTGTACGTCCTAAGTATATTCTCCAAAACAAACTTTAAGTCCACGAATGGTATTTTTGTTTGACACGTTTCCGCGTTAGTTACTGCTGTATAGCTAATGGCGCTCCCTAGCTGATGCTTGATAACGTTATACTCTATTCCTAACGCTAGCTAACTGTCTACATTCTTTATTATTTAATGAATTGAATGCATTTTTTGCTTCTCGTGAATCAAGGAAACCCAACACACCTAATGTTTTGTTGATGTTTAACTGCCTTGTGTCCTAAGAGTATTGTAATCAGGTGTATGTGCATGCGCGGTGGTGTAGCGGGTAGCGCTGTGGTCTCTAGGGTCTCAGGTTAGAGCTTGCCGTCGGGTTGAGTGTTGCCAGCACTCGCGAGACAAAAACGCAACCGCAGCTTCAAAAACAAGCCCAATATAATTATAGCCTATTACGGCCTCAGCATCATATTACACTGAAACCACTCGGAGTTTGAAAAGCAAAAACATAATTTAATTAACAAAAAAAAATCATCAAACGGCAACTGATCACCTGCGAGCAGAATATGATTGGAGAGATGGAAAAGGTTACATTAGAACGATATGTAACTACTATAAGTATATTTGAATGAATGTTTTTTGTTATAACTTGTAGTAATAATAATTGTAATAATAGTTTAATACACTATGAAAAATCTTTTTAAATAATTAAATTGTTTAACTTCTAAAAGCTCCCCCCTGTCCTCTGCTGCACCATAAACTGTAAGTTGTTTATCCTTCTCACAGTCTTTGTTGTACTTTTCGCCCTACTTGGCTTTTTCTCCAATGAGCGGAGAAGGGGACGGGGTTTGTCCATATGTGGGGATTTGCGGGAGTGCAAACTATGCTATAGCACTGATATTTTTATAAGGCTGTGAGCAGACGGTGTCAATTAATGCTTTGGGGGAAAATAACGACCACAAATGTAAAAAAAAAAAAAAAAAAAGTTGCTTGTCAGATTTTCCTAACAAGCAATCCAATTTTTTTAAAACAAGACCAAAAAACAGCAACCTTTTTTTTGTGTTTCCAAGTGGGGGAAAAAAAGAAACACAAAGTCATGTATTATAAGTGGATTATAACTTGGCAACTCTGATTACTAATTCTGGTCACTACAGCTTCTGTGCATGTTCTCCTGTTCGCATGGGTTTCCTCCTACTTCCCAAAACATGCCAGTAGGGGGATTGCATAAGATGTATTGTCCCTGTGACAGACTGGCGTTGCATCGAGGGTGTATCCCAGTTTTACACCGTGTTCCTGTTTTAGGCTCCAGATCCAGGATGAGCGGCTACTGAAAGAGAGTGTATGTACATAAAATTTGATACACTTGCTCTGTATTTTGTACATTAAAATTTTGTATGTTTATTATAAAAGGAAAGAAGATTTGGAGAGTCCACAGAAGAGTGGGAATGAGAAGAGTGAAATGTCTGAAGAGGAGGAGGAGGGCACGGAGCAAGCTGAGGTAAACGGGGGGAACCTAGACGAAACTTCCAAACATCACAGTGGCAGCAAACACAAGAAAAAGAAACACAAGCACCGCAGCAAGCACAAAAAGCATAAACATGCGTCTGAGGAGGAGAAGGAGCGCAAGCGTAAGCACAAACACAAACATAAGAAGCACAGACGCAAAGAGGGGATACCACCCTCTTTGGGAGCCGATGAACGAAAGACTGATGATGCCTCCCCTTTGTCTGAGAACCCAAATGTGGATGACCGGGCTCTGCTAGAGGACTTGGAGAAGCAGAGAGCTTTAATTAAAGCTGAGCTGGATAGCCAGCTGATGGAAGGTAAGGTTCAGTCAGGAATGGGGCTAATCCTGCAGGGTTATAACTCAGGCTCTGAGGAGGATGCTGAGGGACAGAGGCCCCGAAATGGAGAACAGTGCCAGAAAGGCAGCGGGGATAAAACATTCCCACCAAGGGATCGTAGTAGCAGGGGTGGCAAAGCTAGACAGGACTCGCCAGATAATAAATCCAGCACAAAGCGCCACAGTCGCTCTAGAGAGAGAGACAGAGCAGCACGGGAGAGCAGAGGCAGTCGGCTGAGTAATAGTGGGAAAGAGATAGCCAAGGAGTGCAGCAGATCCAAAGAGAAGAGGTGTTCACAGAGCCAGAATCAATCTCGTGAGAGAGTAAAGAAATCACAGTCTCCATCCAGCAAGATGCGCTCAACAGAAAGAAAAACAGAGCAAAAGAGGTGCTTATCGGAGGGAAAGGAGGCTCGAACAGAAAGACACGCTTCTCCCCATGAAGAAGAAAGAAGGGCTATTCAGGAGCAGGGCAGTCAGAGATCAGGTTCACCAGCACACTCGCACAATCAGAGGTCTCATTCCAAAGATGGCCACTCTGAGGCAGACAGGGACAAGAGGCCTGGCAAATCGCCTTCCAAGGATGCCTCATCAGGAAAGGAGAACCGCTCGCCATGCCACAGGCGGGCATCAAGTCCACGGCGGTGCCGTAGTTCCTCCACCCACCAGAGAGAGCGCCAGTCCCATCAGACAGCTTCATCCGGATCGAAACAGAGCTACTCTCCTTCCAGGAACAGGTCCCCTGCAAGGAGGGGCCGCAGTCGCTCGGCTGATCACAGAAGAGACTCGCCATCACGGTAGGAATTTGTTACATTTATCTTAAACATTTTATTTGCATTTCAGTGAAAATAATTTTTAATTTAAACTGCATTCAAACAGCTTTTAATTTTATACTGTCACAGTCAAAGCAAATATAAATGTATATAAAAGTCCAAATATAAAAAAAACTTACCTTTGCATTATCACTTTTCAAATGAGATTACATTTAATTAAGAAGTTCTTCTTGCTATAATCTTTGTTGTACGATGACCTTGGTAATAGTAATATTTTTTTTTTTAAAAATCGCAAATTTACTGCCTTAGTACGTCACTATTGATTTATTCATCTTTTTAGTAACTGCTTTATGCTGGGTAGGATCACACTTATAAATCCAAAAGAGGATGTTTCACTTAAATATTGGGCCCAAAATTCACTAATTTCAAAGTAGTAGGCTGAGGCTATATCAAACTTTCATCTTAAACATAAAAAAATATATATAATAAGGTCTTCCCATGATGCGTAGCATGATTACACTTCTAAAGTGATCCACTTAAACATATGTGATCAGTACTCTTTGAGAGTATTTTGAGAGAATAGTCAGACAGTTGCAAACCGGTTCACGTGAAAACCGGTCTAGACCAAGTGCGATTTACTTCAATGTTCTGGCCATCAAGTGACCTGATTGTTTGAACTGTCAATAGTAAGACATGTTTGCAGAGGAGACACAATGTCTACTGTATTTAAGGAGTGAAGTAGGAATTCAAATGCAGGGGACTGATAAGTCTGTTCACTTCTTTTAGTTTCAAGTTGGTGATAAGTAAAAATCTATTTTAGAATATAGGACACGTAGTATTAAATGGTAAATGGCGCACTTATATAGCGCTTTTATACAAAGCGCTTTACACTCTCATTCACCCATTCTCACACACCAATGGTAGCAGAGCTGCCATGCAAGGCGCTAACTTGCCATCAGGAGCAACTTGGGGTTCAGTGTCTTGCCCAAGGACACTTCGGCATGTGGAGTCACGCGGGCTGGGAATCGGACCGCCAACCTTACGATTAGTGGACAACCGGCTTTACCACCTGATCCACAGCTGCCTAGGAGAGAAATAGTTTTCAAAATGTACAGCGAAATATTAGTGCCTTCAGAGTTCTGTGGAAGACACTTGATGCTGCATAGAACCTTTTTTCCAATTGTTCACTAAGATGTAATTTTTTTTTTTTAATTATGTTGTAATATCGAACCAACTTTACCCAATGAAAAAGGAACAATATTACAAGAAGAAAAGCTGGTCCAGACTAACAAAGCAACTAATGAAAGCAGCCTTACAAGTACCATATCATTTATAGTAGGGATATACCGATACCAGTACTCGGGTGTCGGCCCGATACTGTGCTCATGTACTCGTACTTGTAAAAATACCCTGATACAACCACACCGATACCACTTTGACAACGTAACATAGCCTGACCTCTCATCAGTTGAGCAGGTAGAAGAGGAGCAATGTCAGCAATTTGGAGATATTTTAAGATAGATGATGATGATGATGATGATAAAAGTAGGGCAGACTGCAAACTATGCTCTGCTAAACTGTCAAGAGGAGGGGTAAAAAAAAATAGCTCATTTAACACAAGCAATTTGATTAAACATCTGAAGAACAAACATAACGCCGAATGCAAAGAGTTTGCTAATGTTAGCAGTGGGGAAACGGCAACAACCAACTTTGCACCAAATGCTGGAGAAGCGAGAGAAAATGTCCAGAGACAACCCACGGCAATAAAAATAACAGAAGCTCTTACCCATTGCTTTTGATGACCAACCATTGTCAGTTGTAGATAATACAGGATTTCGTCGTCTTCTTGGTGTACCTGAGCCGAAGTATGACGTTCCCAGCCGTCACCACATTAGACACCGCATTACCAAAGCTGCATGACTTGGTGACAAAACACATCAGGAACCTGTTGCAGGACATTTCGGCTTTCAGCTTCACCACTGATATTTGGACTAGCGGTGTCAGCCCAATGTCTCAAGTTTAACAGCACAGTGGATTGATGAGGATTTTACTCCCCAGAGAGTCGTTTTACAAGCAATGCAGTTTAGGGGTTCGCACACTGGCCAAGCCATAGCAGGTACGTTTGATGACAAGCTTCATGTGGGGCATTCTGAAAAGTGTGAAGTACTCATATCGGTGCTTGGTATCGCAAGTACCCAAATGTAAGTACTTGGTCTGGAAAAAAAAGTGGCATCGGTGCATCCCTAATTTATAGGGGGGGTGTGTGTGTGTGTTCGTTTAATGTGTCAGGTGTGTTTTGGCAAGTCGTGAGTTCAGGTTGGAGCAGATGAACACTGAACACTACCCACAGGAAAGAAGTTTGATGGCTTTAATGTAACAACAAAACCAAACAGTTTTTGCTAGCTCTTCTTTCAGAGTTATAGTGGAATATTTCTGCGTCCTTCAGGAAGCGCTCCCGTGTAGATGGGACTGGAAGGTCATATGAGATTAGCCCTGCACGACAAAGGGTCAGCCGTTCACCACTCAGACGAAGGTCTCTGTCCCCGCGGCGACAGTCACGTCCCTCACCAAGAAGGCGGAGTCGATCTCCTTTTAGACGAAGGTCAGTGAGTGATAGTTTAGCAGTCTTGACTCTGTACCAGTCACTGTTGGTTAGAAACAGTAAGTTTGGAGGACACTGACTATCTTTGTTTTCTTAGGTCTGGAGAGAGGGATAGATTTGGCCACACCAGAGGTCGTCGTTCCACATCCAGAGAACGCGAGCGCAGGAGAAGGCGGAGCCGAGATGAGGACAAGTACAAGGGAAGTCTGTCAGAGGGCATGAAGGTGGATCAAGATTCCTCCTCGGACGACGTGTGAGTAGAAACTGCCTGTAGACTACTATCATACAGGTGAGGCCGTAAGTTTATATACGCCTTGCAGAATCTGCAAAATGTTAAGGTTATTACGATTGTATTTTGTTTATTTAGTACTGCCCTGTAGGGATGTCATGGTGTGGTGGAAAAAAATTTAATTAAAAACCTCTCCTGGTGGACATCCTCCTCTGGCTGATACTGGCAGAGAGAGAGAGAGGGATATTTTAGTTATCAAACACTGTCGCACAGTGAGTGGAGGTGCACTCCTAAACGCACGTGCACACACATACCTTATACTCTGAATGCAAGCATTAGTTTAAATTCACTGATATGGTGGCAAGTCAAAAAGATGTATTAAAAGCATGAACATGTGAATAATTGAGTGACATTAAGCTACATTTAGCTGACAGGACGCGGGCTGAATGGCGATGCATGGTGGCCCATTCGGAGGTAGTTTATAACATTGCAGTGCGTTAGCATCGTTGACAAATAACTGGCTATTGCAAACATTACATGGAGCATAACGTTAGCTGGTTTCACGGCCACAATACCCGCTGCGTCAAACAAACACAATATAGGACCGTCTTTCAGGGCCTTCACCAAATTCCAGGTGTTACCTCGTTTTGTTGGAAATGAACGATAGCATCGGCTGCACACCGGCTTCAGAGCATCAATTATGTTTGTTGTCATCCGCATCGAATGCGAAGTATTTCCATATTTGACTCTTACCACCTTTCCTGTCAACGAGTTGGGGCAGAGCTAAACTTGTCGGCATCTTCTGTAGTTTTCCCCGTGTGCTTGTAGGCATTTTGCTTCTTCACCACTTGTGGACCGACTAAAATACTTGCGTGTATTTGCTGCCCCCTTCAGGTCCAGAAGAATTATAACCTCGGTACCAACATGACAACCAGTCATGATGCTACTGCAGAAAAACAAGTACCATCACATTTTAAGAATGTTGGTACCAAAGTATCGGTTCTCGTGACATACCTACATAGGACGTTATTTTAAAAGCTCACACACCTGATATTTTTCATTTAGTAGTTAACGTGAACAAATTAAAGCATACCTTTTGTTGTTTTGAAACGTGCCTAATTTTGTTTGAAGTCTCATACAATAGATTTACACGCATCCAATGTCAAAAAAAACTACTCGTTCAATGATCCATTCTAAAGGATTCATTCTAAAACCCTCCTTTCAGAGAGCATGCTCTGTTCTGATTGGTCAGATATCCCACTCTGTTGTGATTGGTCTACCGCTGTCAGCGTGTGTCAAAAAGGAAATGTGCACTAACCATAACGAGTTTCAGCTCCATCTGTTCGTGAGCAGGTGGTGAAGACCAAAGGTGGGGTTTTTTGTTACAGACCTATGTAGGTTTTTACAGGAAGTAAGTCTGGAATTACTAATAACTTTTTTCAGCTGTTCAGAATCGGTTCCTGCTTTTAGGAGTCAATAACTCTGTTTGTCGTGCGCTTTGATTTTTGAAACTTTGCAGAAATTTTTACATTCAGAAACAGCTCTAGAACATACTACATGAAGGGTAATATTTGAAAAATCATAGTGGGTGCACTTTAATATTGAGTCACTTACATTTTAGACTCAAGATACTACACTTTTCTCTCTCCCATTTGTTGTTCAAAAGGAAATATAGTTTGCTTTATTTTTTGTCAAAGGGGAGACTAAAGGTATGGCTTCTTTCCCGCCTTAATTTATTTTGTTTGAGCAGGAGATTTCTTATTTATTTTCAGAAGTGAGACTTTTTATACACTTCCATTTTAAAACAAAATAATGGTTTCATGTTTCAATTATAATAAAGCATTTGTTCAACCAAAACAAATCCATTCCTTTAAGGGTCATTGTAATTGATGATAATTCTGAGACAGTTTTCATACCATGGAATATTCATTGATTCTCAATAGGGCAACACAATACATTAAGAGCCACGGGGTGTAAAAATTCTTATCTTCTGGGAAACATAATAAGGTCTTTAAACAAAATAATAACAATTTACTCAGATCATCCTGTTCAAAAGCTTACACCCCTCTGGCTCTTAATGCATCATATTGCTTTCTTGAGCATTATTGAATGTTTGCACCTTTTTGTAATAGTTCTGCATGAGTCCCTCAGTTGGCCTGAGTGTGAAAAGAGGGATCTTGAAATAATATAGCTACTTTGGCAAGGCATCGAATAGGCAGAAGATGCTGAAGGGCAGTACTAAATTTAAAAAAAATGTAATTTTTATGATCCCTCTTATTGTTTTAAATTAACATTTTGCAGATTCTGCAAGATGTTTAAAACTTATGACCTCAACTGTAGTTCTGCAGGAAAGCACAGATCTTTTTAAGATTTTCCAAAGATAGAGCTTTACTCTGTGGTTACATTGCACTTTGATCTCTATGCTGAAACTCTGTGGTAAGTGGTACCATCAAACACAATTTCAATATCAACTCATCTTGAGTGCGATCAAAATCATGGCTACTCCTGTCAGTCCCAGGAAGAAGTATCACTGTAGGTATGCTTTTTTGTTTTCCTTCCTGTAATGCGTATTTCTCATTGTTGGTGAGTTGAACTGGATATGTAGAGAAAATGGTGTGCGGTCAACCCCTGCATTGTTTTTGGTGTTACTGGTCATTATTGTATTTATGAGTGCATTGTGTTCAGGATGGAAGATTTTGATGCTGAAGAGGAGGATGAGGAGGCTCTGATTGAAAAGCGACGGCAGCAGCGACTGGCTATAATGCAGGTGGGAAACACCATACTTTCCATTTAAATAAAAGAATACAGTGGTCATTTCCATTCTGCAGTCTGCTAAGTCCAACAAATTCTGTTCTTTCAAACTCTGATTTGAATGCTAATACTGTCTCCATTGCATCATTAGAAATACAGGACAGTAAATGAGGACAGCAACATGGGCTCAATGGCATCAGAGCCAAGCAGTCCACAGAGTAGCACACGCAGTCGCTCTGCCTCACCGGACGACATCCTGGAGCGTGCTGCTGCTGATGTTAAGCAGTATGAGCGTGAAAATGTGAACACCTTCGAGGCCAGTGTGAAGGCCAAGCACAACCTCATTGCCCAGGAGAAAGAGGGTTAGTATGTGCTACTTCACAGCTTGGAGGAGGTGTGTGGTCAGTTAATGTAGGACGTTAATTTTGTGCAGTGTTCCTGCTAATCATTATAATTCAAAAGTGTTTTGAACATGCACTCTGTGACACCTTGGTCAGTGTGAGAAGTGAGGACATTAGGAAGCAGACATTAATGAGAGTGGTGCTAGGGTTTATTTTGGCTTCGTTACTTTGTCTGCACGATAGTGTTAAAATACTTGTAACTAGTTCAACTTAACGAAAAAAAATGGAAATCTTCCCACAAAATTCAGCATGATGCTGTCATATGTCACTCCCGTCAGCATGTAGCTAGGCATGCATGATTCATCTAATCTTTGGTAACTTTTGTTTATTCTAAATATAAAAAATGCTTTGATTCCAGAACTTGTTTGGTTCTTTATTTCAGTGTGGTGATATTGTTTTTCCTGGGCAAATCACATCACACTTGCTGTTAATCAAGAATGTGCAGCAGTACACTGAATAAGGGGGGGCATTTCCTGCCTTTTGTTTATCAGTTTTATGAGTGATACAGTGAATGAGTGTACTTCAAGCCAGCATGTATAGTCGTGAGGGTGTAACTACTGAACCTTTTTAAGGTGGAACAAAAAAAATCTAAAGAACGCAAAAAAAAAAAAGGCAAATGATATTTGTTATAGCCATTTCATTTACAAGCCACACCATACATACTTGGTTATGAAGATTGGAGATTTGTGGAGTTAATCTTAATCTATATAGGTGATCTCTACATAGTAGAAATTACAATAGGTGGGGGTGAAATTAACTGCTACAAGACCCGTTTTTGCATTTTTTTTTTTTTTCATTTTTTTTTCTTCCATTGAAGATAATGAACATTTTTGCAACACTGTTTTTATTTACATTAAGAAACCATGTTCAGAAACCTGTATCTGAACAGTTTTGCAATTATTTCCATCATAAATAATCACCGGCATAGAGGGGAGAAGGGGACAAAAAGAAAACATCAGGATCATACAACAAATGCCAGAGCATAAGATGGCATCACAGTGGCTGATTACCTATGTGTTTAATGCTCGTATAGCCATAGGAAAAAAAACTCCTACCATAGCTGGCCTTTCTGCACATGGGTAGTCTATACCTGTGGCCAGAAGGGAGGGGGTTGAAATATTTATTAAAGTGGGTGGTCTGGATCATTTAAAATGACCAACAGAAGAGAGAGAGTGAAGTTTAAATATTTCTTTTTTTTAAACATTGATGAATGTGCATGGAGCACTAAATACAGACTCTAAAAGTTGTCAAAAAAGATTCCAATGCAGTAGTCCATACGGAAGTTAGTATGACTCTTATGGTTCATAATTTTTTCATTTAATGATCATGTACATGGAAGCAATGTACAAGTTCTGCTTTTTGTTCATCAGGAGCCAACACGAAGAAACCCTCTGCCCCCGACATGTTTACAGAGTCGGACGACATGTTTGCTGCAGATTTTGATGTAAGTGTTGGAGTTTAAAAAAAAAACAAACACAGAATCGTACTGCTTTTTCACAATAGGTGACTGTATGAACATTGTTTACAAACGTACTCATTTGTTCTCTTGCCACAGAGTGCCAGGCTCAGGGCTGTCGGAGTTGGTAAAGACTTTAAGGAAAATCCAAATCTCAGAGACAACTGGACTGATGCTGAAGGATACTATCGTAAGTGTTCCTTGTTTAAGAATTTAAATGACCAGTTTTTGCAGTGGTGGCAAATCTAAGTAAAACATCTCAAATTTCTGGTGACAATAAAATCACACACCAATATCAATATGTTTGTAATTCTTTATTGGTGTGTGTGTCTATGGCTGTACCCATCAAATCAAATGAAATCAGTGTTAGATGATGCTGCGGTTTATTATTGGTATATATCTGCTGACAGACCTTTTTTTTATTTTATTTCTTCCCTTCTGTTCTTTGTGTTTAAATGCAAAACAAGTGAACTGAAAACCTATGTTACTTTTTCCTCTTCGGCTGAACAGGTGTGAACATTGGTGAGATGCTGGATAAGCGCTATGATGTCTATGGCTACACAGGGCAGGGTGTATTCAGCAATGTCGTTCGAGCCAGAGACACTGCCCGTGCTGGCCAGGAGGTGGCAGTCAAGATCATCCGCAACAACGAGCTCATGTGAATGCACAGTAATTTAACATTACTAAAAAGTAGGGGTGGGTGATCTGGCAAAAGCATATCAAGATGTTTTCAGGCTGGCATGAGGCTGGAAATCTGCAAGGAAAATCACCTTAAATAAAAGAATAACAGAAAATTTAGGCCAAAGTGCCCTTTCAACCTAATTTTAATAAGTGTACTTACCAACAAAATGTAAACAGTTATTTCTCAAATGAAAACTGCCAGCATAGCATATAATGTTGTATAAGAAATACATCACCTCTAATAATGTCTTCAGTATTTAAAAGTGCAGTAAATGGTGGTTGACGGGCGAGTAAGTATTTTAAATAAATTAATACATTAGCTGATTTGGTTTACATGGAAAATGGAAAGAAAAAGTTAAATATCCTGGAAAATCCTGTGCTGTCCTGGAATATTGGGTGACCTTCAGATGGCAAATGAAAATTGCCTGTTGTTTCTGTCAGAAAGGGATGATTTTTACCAGTTTGCCTAAAATGCAACCTGCCTTGAACTTTCCTCAATATTTTTCGAATGTGTTTGCCATCGTTATTTTCTTCAGCACTATTTTTGCCTGTCATGGTGGAGCCTGTTATCTTATGTTTCTGGCACACACTTTAGGGTGCTGTCTTGGTGGTTAAACAAGTTTGCATTGTTTCTTTGACATGCCAGTCTTGACATGGCACAAACCACTGTTTGCACCATGTCTGTTATGCAAAATCCAACAGTTCCATATAACCGATGTTGATTTCTTTTTGTCACCAATTCCCCTGTGTTATGCATGCTGCTGTGTTGCACAAAACGAGGAGGAAAACGTATACTAGTAACTACATCTTGGTTATTATTGGTTTGTTCATGTCTCTGTCAGGGATAACATTAGCTAGACTAGTGAATAGAGTAAAGTCTGGATCATAAAACAACTTGGGATGCCGTGTCTGAGCATTTTCAGCACAACTGACATAACGTATTTCGTATATCTATGTCTGAAGTACAGTGCTATGAAAATGTATTTGTCCTATCCTGATTTCTTCTGTTTTTGTGTACATCTCATACTAAATAGCTTTAGGTCTTTTTTTAAATTTATTTATTTATTTATTTATTTATTTATTTATTTATTTTAAAACAACCTGAGTAACTTTTTTTTTTTTTTTTTTTTTTTATTGAAGCAAAATAATTAAACACACATCACCAATTTGAAAACTAATTGCCCCTTTAAACTTAAATCTGTTTATGCCACTTTAGCAGCAATAACTGCAAGCAAATGCTTCTGATAACTGGAGATCAGACTTTCACTTAATTCTAGGACTTACTCCTATGGTTTGGATCAGTGTCTTGCTGTATAATCCAGTTGCGCTTGAGTTTCAACTTACAGACTGGAGACTGGAAATTCTCCTTTAGGATTTTCCGGTAGAGAGCAGAATTCATGTTTCCCTCAATTATTGCTAGTTGCTCAGGCCTCGAAGCATCAAAGCATCCCCACACCATCACACTCCCACCACCATGCTTGGCCATAGGTATGATGTTCTTTTTGTGGAATTCTGTGTTTGGTTTATGCCAGATGTAACAGGAACCCTGTCTTCTAAACAGTTCCACTTTTGACTCATCAGTCCACAGAATATTCTTCCAAAATTTTTGAGGATTCTCAAGGTGTGTTTTGACAAAACTCAGAGGAGCCTTAATGTTCTTCTGGGTTAACAGTGGTTTTCACCTCAGCACACTTCCATGGATGCCATCATTTTATGATAGTGATATCATGAACAGTGACCTTTATTGATACAAGAGAGGTCTGTAGGTGTTGTCCTTAGGGTTACAAAGCTATTTCAGTCACCTTCCTCATAATTTATGGAATTTCTTTCAACTTTGGCATAGTGTGTTAGTGGGTGAGTTCTTTTAACCAGCTTCATGCTGTTGAAAAAGTTCTATTTAAGTGTCGATTTGCTTGAACAGGGCTGGCAGTAATCAGGCCTGGTTGAATTTACTTCAGCTGAACCCAATTTTGAATTGCAGTTTCATAGATTTGGGGAATTGCAAATACATTTTCACACAGGTCCAGTTGGTATTGGTACTTTTTTGCTTCAATAAATAACATGATTTAAAAACTGTATTTTGTGTTTACTAAGGTTGAAATTGATTTATCTTAGATTTTGTTTTAATTTCTGAAACAATATAGTATGAGAGATGCACAAAAACAGAAGAAATCAGAATCGGGGTAAATACTTTTTTAAATCAACATATTGCCCACTCCAATAAGCAAAAAATAAGTTACTGCTTATAAGGTAAGTTCTTTATTCTAGGATTGCATACTTGTGTTCTTATGAAATGTAAATGGATAAATTTAGGATCTGAGATTCTAGTGGTTTACATTGAAAATTGTTTGAGGCACCATATTGATGTTAACGAAAGTCTCTCTGCTCACAGGCAAAAGACAGGGCTGAAGGAGTTGGAGTTTCTGAAGAAGCTTAATGATGCCGATTCAGATGATAAATTCCATTGCTTGCGCCTCTTCAGACATTTTTACCACAAACAGCACTTATGTCTGGTGTTTGAGCCTCTAAGGTACTGCATTATGCATAATAAGTGTGCATGTGGTTTTGTCTTTGAAAGATAATGCCTGAGGTGGATATGTGGTTGGCTGAGGAATTAATTCTATTTATAGAACACTGATTGAATGCTCAAATCTTATTGGGCAGTAATTGTGCATTATTTTCATATAACAGCACAGCTTGGACAGTAGTTTTGGCTGTAGCATGAACAATAGGTTAATATTAATGTGCTCATTGTAACGTTATTTTTTTTTCTGTAGTAAAATTTATACATGTTCGGCAGACACTCCACGTAATCTAAGACTAATAATAAACAGGTTTTAAAAATGTGTTTAATAAAGTAAAACATAATTATTGATGTGGTAATGTTTCTGTTGGGATGCATTTATTTAACATTTATGTAAGGAGTCTTGGTTGTAAGCAATTTTTAACAGTCACAGTGCTTTGCTAAGTTTATCAGCGCAGCAGACTCTTCAGGACAGCAGAGTTTATGCTTTCTCTGTAAAATGACACTGCATTTTTTTTAAAGGGAGTGGGGGGGGGGGGTGTGAGGCTGGTGAAGGAATGGCTGTTGCTCTCAACATTTCACACATTAAAGTTTCAAACATTTAATAAATTAACATTTTTAGTTGTTGGTGAAGATATGTAATATTGGATTATTTTCCTTAATAAATAAATGACCAAGTATAATTGTCATTTGTTTAATTGGGTTCTTTTTATCTACTTTTAGGAGTATTTATGCAGATGTATAGAAAATTCTAAAGGGTTCACAGATTTTCTAGCACAATCTGACATGTTATTCCTTATGTAATGTATAATGTTTCTCTCTCCCTCAGTATGAATCTTCGTGAAGTCTTGAAGAAGTATGGTAAAGATGTAGGTCTTCACATTAAGGCTGTTCGTTCCTACAGCCAGCAGCTCTTTCTGGCCTTAAAGCTTCTGAAGCGCTGTAATATTCTACATGCTGACATCAAACCTGACAACATACTGGTGAGCTTAAGAAGGACTCCTGAAAATACACATCACAATTGCTCTTTATATACTCATATACGCTGTATGGCCAAAGGTTTATGGACACCTCACCATCATGCTCATATGTGCTTGTGGAACATCCCATTCCAAAGTTGGCCTGCCCTTGCTGTTATAATATTCTCCACTCTTCTGGGAAGACTTTCCACTAGAATTTGGAATGTGGTTGTTGGGTCTATCCATTCAGCAACTGTCTTCAAGATCTTCTCTTTGTGCACAGGGTATTGTCGTGTTGGAACAGGTTTGGGCCTCTTGGTTCTAGTGAAAGGAAATCTTAAGATTGCAAAGACATTTTAGACAATTGTGAGTTCAACTTTGTGGTAACAGTTTGGAGATGGCCCCTATATAAGTGTGATGGAGATGTGGCCATATAGTGTACATCAGGGGTGTCCAATCTTATCTGGAAAGGGCCGGTGCGGGTTTTCATTTCAACCAAGCGGGAATCACACGAGTCTATTGAAAGCCAAGGTCAACAGATTAAACAGGTGGAATCAGGTGTGGCTGGTGCTTTATTGGAATGAAAACTTGCACCCACACCGGCCCTTTGCAGATAAGATTGGACACCTCTAATACCATAGAAACGGAGCTTTCAAGATGCTGTCTGCTGAGCCTTCTGCTACCATTGCAATTGAAGTGTTTCAAATGGCACATTTAAATATTTGTTGTCTTATTTAAAGGATTGACTTTAAGTCCAGTTAATTGAGTGTCTTGTTGGCATCTTGAAATACAATGAAATGTTTAACTCTCTCTTAACTGTTAACTCTCTCTCTATGAACTCTTTTCCCTTCTTACTGATGTATTTCTCACCACTACCTTACTGTTGCAGGTGAATGAATCAAAGACCATCCTCAAACTGTGTGATTTTGGTTCAGCCTCCCATGTGGCTGATAATGACATTACGCCTTACCTGGTCAGCAGGTTCTACAGAGCTCCTGAGATCAGTAAGCTCACCTACACAATTTCTTTTAAATTTTTATATATATATAAAACACAAAAATATACAACCCCCCCCCCCCCCCCCCCCCCACACACACACACACACTTGTACACAAATATTGTAAATTACACAAAAATGTTAGAATGTAAATGGTACTAGAGTTGCAAGATGGAATGATATGATTTATTCTGTTTTCCTTTGCCTGTAGTCATTGGGAAGCCATATGATTACGGAATTGATATGTGGTCAGTAGGTTGCACTCTGTATGAGCTTTATACAGGAAGGATCTTGTTTCCTGGCTCCTCCAACAACCACATGATCAAACTGGCCATGGACCTTAAAGGAAAGATGCCCAACAAGGTCTGGCCTGCACTCAGAAAAGTCATGCTTGTGTTTTCTTATTATGGAATTTGATTATATATTTGCATAATGCTTGTGCTATGAACATTGTGTTATTTTCTGATATTGCATTTCACATTTTTGTTATCTTCAGATGATTCGGAAAGGTTTGTTTAAAGATCAACACTTTGACCAGAACCTAAACTTTTTGTACATTGAAGTGGACAAAGTGACTGAAAGGGTTTGTTCAAATACATTATATTCATAATATAGTATACTCCTTGTGTGATTTAATTTGACATTTGTACTGTAACAATATGCATTTGTTTATTTGCATGTTACTTGTTGTAGTAGTAGTAGTAGTAGTAGTAGTAAATGATGGAAAAAAACACTGCTACTACACTGATTACTACATATTATACAAGAACTGTTAACTTCTAATGCCCCCTTGCTGATGCATACCCCTCTATCCTTTCTAGTATTCATGTACTCACTCTGATTCTCTGTAGGAGAAAGTGACAATGATGAGCACTATTAACCCCACTAAAGACCTGCTGGCGGACCTGGTTGGCGGCCAGAGACTCCCAGAAGAGCAGAGAAAGAAAGTGATGCAGCTGAAGGATCTGCTCGATGGCACTCTGATGTTGGACCCTGCCAAGCGCATCAGTATAAATCAAGCCCTGCAACATCCATTCATTCAGGACAAGATTTGACCTTTTTCCTGTTTCACGTCTGACTTCTGGCCTTCCACTGGACGTGCAATGGCCTGCCAGCTCTTTTGGATATCTACCAACCTATAAAAGTTTAGTTCTGATCCCATTTTAATTTTCCTGTTTTGTTAATCGAGTGTAAAAGGATGGTTAGTTATGCTGGATATGTTAAATGGGTGGAGCTGAGCTCTTAAGGAAGCAGATCAACAGATAGAGGGTTCGTAACCACAGCACTGGAGATGGATTGAATCAACAGACTATCTTAATGTTTGGAACCATTGGGTATATATATTTTTTTTTTTTCTTTTTGTTTTATAAGCATTTCTTGTTTTGCTCATTACATTCTTTGATCTTTTTTTTTTTTTTTTTTTTTATTGTAAATAATCCATATGTAATTACATGCTGTTCACATTAGACTGAGGTTTTTTTCTGCAATTGGTTTTGATCTATCATCCTATTTAAACTGTGGATGTTGTCTGCAAAAAAAACATGGTGGGAACACCAGTAAGGCCTGGTTTAAACATGATGTTCGAATATGCATGCACATGTGCAAGCAGTGTGAAACATGAAACCGGCATTGTTTGCATAATTGCCTGGAAGATTAAAATCACTAGATAACATGCCATAGATGAAATATCGTAGTCTGATAGGGTTTTATATTAACCGGTGCAATGTTAAGCGATTTCAGCTTTTCTCTGACACATTTGTCACTGAGCAGCAGCAAGATATCAAACACAAGGACGACCACCATTAGCTTCTCTTTAAGGCTTTCTACTGTTGTCCCACATCTTGCATCAAAAACTGACTTTACATTCAAAAGTATTAACTAATCTAGAATAGTCACATTCATATACAAAACACTGGTAGGTTTGAAAGCTACAAGAGGTTACTAACATCCAGTGGAATCTGATTAGATAACACAAAAACCAACTACAATAAGTATGCAATTAAGCTGTAGTTTGTTTATTCTGCTGAAGACATAGCATCACAGCACTATGTTGTGACTGTTTACATTTCTATTGCATCACGTAGAATTGTCACAGAGGACAAAAATACCCAAATTCTGTACTACAGGTTGCTGCTGTTCTAGTCCAGAATTCCCTTTTAGTGATCAAATTTCGTTTAAAGGCTTTGTTGAGCAGTCTTTAAACAGCAGTTTTAATTAAGCTGTTAGCTCACAGAACATACCTCACAGTATGCTTTTCATGTTGGTTGGTTATCACTAGTGTAGATTCTGTGGGTAATCTGTATCAGCAACATCGGCAAAATATTATTTAGGGTGGCTATAGGTGGAATATCAAAAGCTCCTTTACACAGTTCAAACCTTTCTCTTTTTTTTTTGTCTTAAATTCAGAATATTATTTATTCAGTACCTCTATTCCAGTGGTACTGCTGAGAAGACTGAGAGAGAGTAACAGAAACCTATATTTCTTGCTGATTAGGGCTGGGCGACAGTGCCATTCTAGACATTTCTTTGTGGCACAATATATCATATTAAAGTATACTAACAAAATGCTAGTGCAACATTTAAAAGCCCTTCAAAAGGCTTTATTATACTTTTAACAGCTACAAAGATAGATTAAAGAATAACTTTTTAACATTGAATCAAAAACTGTACTATTTCTAATAAATGACAGCATAATATTAATATTGTCATATTGCCCAGCCCTTTTCTGGTTCTTATGATGTGCATTTCAGTTTCAGGACAGTTTTGTATACAAGAATCTCCCCACACAATACGAGTCTCTTTGAGGTGCCTTAACTGGCATCTAAAACTTGGCATGTTGATGCAGTTTTTACATCATTGTCTGATGCATTCTGAGAAGCTGTTCTTGAGGTGTACAAAAACACATTTTCTGAATAACCACCATTCAACCAATTTGGCAATTTCCCGGATCATTCTTTTGAAGCTGCATAAGATACCTAGTCCTTATTTTAGTTTTTGCTAGTCCTGGTGTTTTTGCACAGACATGTATTACAAGATTTTCTTTGGATATGGAAATCTTGTGGAACATTTGCACAATGGCTGTTTGTACCAATTATAAGTTGAGTAAGGTGTGTTTTAGCAAAGAAAATGTTCAGCTGTTGGGTGAGGAGTGATCAAAACCCAGCTCTACTTTTCAATGCGTGTGTGATACTTATGCAGACCTTATGGATTTTTAAAAATGAGATCTACAGTAGAAGTCTAATCCATAAAGGCCAGTATGGGTCAAAGCTCTACACAAGTTAAATCCTATTACTTTGTCTCACTGGCAACGGTTTCATTATTCCAGAGACTAGGGTGCATGTTGGCCATGTAGAAGTGTAATTATCTTCTGCAGTACAACAGGTTTGTGCTAATCAAATGTGTTTTCATATCTCCTAATTGGAAGGATGTTATGAAGTTACAATTTATTAACTGATAAACCTCACATCCTGGAAAACTACTTTGGTTGAGCAGAGAGGAAAAACTGTGGTCCATTTTTCTAAAGAAGGTTCTGGGACTCCAAAGGACCACAGTGAGAGCCATCATCTCCAAATGGAAAAACTGCGAAGTAGAGCTGCAACAGCTAATCGATAAAATCGATAATCGATTATGAAAATTGTTGTCAACAAATCTCATTATCGATTAGTTGGTCTGCGCGCGGCACGGGGGAGATTTACTCATTACGATACTTCTGTTCCGAAAAAGCTCTGCAGAGTAAATACTAAAGTTGTGTCCCAAATGACGTACTATACACTTAAACTATGCACTCTGCACTACCCTCTAGTGCAGTGTTTTTCAACCGAGGGTCCGCAGACCCCTCGTGGTCAGTGGTGTAATTGCAGGGGGTCCGTAGTGAAGAATATTATGTATATATTTTTTTGTTAAATGTGTAAAAACATATTCAAATTAGATGTTTTAAAATCAATTTGGTTATTCTCAAATATCACGTCAGCTGAGCTGACGATCGTTCATTGATGGATTTGTTTTAAATTTATTTACAAATGAAATGATAATTTGCAAAAACCTACGAGTGGTAGACAAGTTAAGTGTTGCATTGAGGGATAAAATAAACAAAGGATAATTCAGAGTCAAATAAAATGTCACACCAAGAATAAAATGTAAGAAAAATCTTGAAATGTTTTGATTCAATTTTAATGTTAATATTATTAATGTTAAATATTAATAAAATAAAGCAACATATATAGAAATGACTGTTAATTATATAGTCAATAATTGTTGTGGAGTGAGGGGGTCCTTGTGGATTGTTCGAAATATGCTAGGGGTCCAAAGCTCACAGAAGGTTGAGAACCACTGGTCTAGTGTTTGTATTTTAGAAAGGTAATATCATCTCAAATGGAACACATTCGTTTTTTACTAATCTGAAAGTTTGCCCCATCCAATTAATAAAAAAAAAAAAAAAAAATCGGCCAACTAATCGATTATGAAAATAATCGTTAAGTAGTGAACCTTCATTTGAAGCTATTTCACATAATAGATGTTTACATATAGTCCACGAAGAGTCCAGAGTCCAGTTGTCTGATAGAGCAGGCCAGGTGCAGCTCTCCAACTATCTGCATAGCTTTATCGTCATCATCAGTGGTGTTTGTGCACTCAGTAGAAGACTCATAACAATGAGCATGTTCTACAAAAGCATTACTGCTGCTTGGGGCACTTGTCTCTTTCATTTGACTGCACTCGCTGGACAGGAGGAGAACAGGAAGGAACTGGAGAAGGAACCTCTGCAGGACCCTGGTTGAGCACACCCTGGGGCAACCCCCAGTTCATGAGGATAGTTTTCTTTGCAATAGTTAGAACCACGAGGAGTAATCTACTGTTTGTTTTGTTCAGGTTGATTGTTGATATATCTCCTAACAAGCAGAGTCTGTGGGATAATGGCATGTGGCTGTCCAGGAAGAGGGATAGTGATTCAGTAATTTCTTTCCAAAAAATTTTTATGGGTATGCAGTGCCAGGTGATGTGAACATAGCTATCCTGGTTGTTTTGTTCTCAATGTGAGTAGATTATTGATGAGAATCCCATTTTAAGCATTTTTCTCCAGTGTATTGAATGCTATGTAGTATCTTGTACTTCATGTCCAAAAATGCCAAACTACAACTCATACAGTACATGTTTTTGCAAATTTGGTTCCCAGTCCGACATCACGACTGATAAGTAGGTCTAGTTCACATTTTATTGATGGTATAGAGAGTGCTTCTTCAGACTGTGATATTATTCTGTATATTTTGGAAAGGAGTTTTTTTGAAGGTGGAATTTTATTTAGATCTGAAACTGAATGAGGAAGATCTAGGTTGGTGGCCATAATGTTTAATTGTGTATGAATGGACATTCCAAAAATTGTTTACACTGAATACCATACCTTTGGACCAAGTAGGAGAATGAAACCAAAATTTCATTTGGTTTCATTATATCTTTTCATGTGACAACACTGAAGAAATGACACTTTGCTACAATGTAAAGTAGTGAGTGTACAGCTTGTGTAACAGTGTAAATTTGCTGTCCCCCCGAAATAACACACAGCTATTAATGTCTAAACCGCTGGCAACAAAAGTGAGTACACCCCTAAGTGAAAATGTCCAAATTGGGCCCAAAGTGGTCAATATTTTGTGTGGCCACCATTATTTTCCAGCACTGCTTTAACCCTCTTGGGCATGGAGTTCACCAGAGCTTCACAGGTTGCCACTGGAGTACTCTTCCACTCCTCCATGACGACATCAGTAGTGGACAGTACTGGCACCATTTGGAAAGTTGCTAAGGTTTGTCCAAAAAATCGCTAGATTTGTCGTTAGGCGCTTTTTTTTGGCAAACGCGTAACACACTTTCTGAATTCTTTCTCGCTCATTATTTCCCTCTTTTTTCTTTTCTTTTTTTCTAAAAAGGGATAGAAAAGTGTATAGATTTTGAGAAAATACTGAGTAGAAATGAAGTGTTTTTTGTCACAAGAACAACAGACATGCAGTCTGACTGAAGATAATAAGGCTGGCGGCGTGGTTCACAGGTGCCATATATATTAGGCGACGTGCTTTAATGCCACGTCACCTGATCATGGCAGGCCTATAAGTAGAGGCATGATTTTACACAAGCTTCAGATACCGGTCACGCGCACAAGGGCGCTTCCCATACTGTTATGCTAAATGCAACGTTGAAGTTCCCTTTGAAAGGGAATCAAAATTTCATGACAGAAATGAAAATGGAGAAACATGTTTTGTTATCTTGACCCAAGGATTCCAGTGATATAAGACACTTGAATCTATGGCAAATGGTCCAAAAGTTATGACCATTTTGTAAATTGTTTTGTTTTGATCCCCGTGGCTCCACCATGTGGCCCATTGGGGCAAGACTTTGCACTTTTGTAGACTGGTTTTGTAGGCAGCAATTATGTGGCCAAGCACGACAAAGGCAAAGTAAGGAGATAAGCAAGCATGATTTTAGTATGGTCATGATCACGTTCAGAAGTTATAAGTGTTACAGCCCAGCCTAGGTTGGGCCGCACAGTAACCAGCTCGGGATTCAATGGATTGATCTTTATATATTATATATTAAAGGAGGGAGCCAGGAATAACAATGCAACAAGGTGGTTCAAAAAGGTTGTGGTATATCATGTCAGACAATATATACATATAACTATACAAATTAACCAAAACAGGTGTATCTTCAGGGTGGGCCAAGGCCAAAATAATAAACAAAAGGATTCTAAGATTAGGTAGCTAGCTTACCTAAAAGGAAAGAAAAGAAAATACAAATATTCTTCCCTAACTACCTAAGCAAGAAACAGGGACAAAAGGAACCCTCTCCCAAAAGAAATGGCAGCCACACCCCTACTGCCAGTGAACCAAGTGAACACACACATATTTTATATATATATACACACACACACACACACACACACACACACACACACACACACACAAAAGTGAAGAGAATACTCAATAACAATATAGGTATAACCAAACTCAAATTTGAAAAATAGGCAAAAGTCAAAACCAGAACAGCAATCAAAATACAGAGTTAACCACAAGGGCAAGCAACACAAACCAAGCAATCTCCGAACAACAAATCACACATAAATACCTCCAACATCCCACCACTTCTCACTCCATCTTCCTCTTTAAAAATGGCCACCTATCAGTGAGGTCATCCTGGAGGCAGGAGCAAGGCAGGCTAGGCGGGCTGGAAAGTCTGGGAGGGAGTTTGGACCTGCAAAGAAAATGTCACAGCACAAAAAAACTTCCCGTCCCAAGATAGCGGGTTGTAACATAAGCAAAAATTTGCTTTTTTCATATCTCGTGAACACTAGGTGAAGCTGTTCCAAAACTGTGCAGCTACCCTGAAGTTCGGTCTGAATACGTTAAAGCATTCACATATGAGTTTCGTAATGATACGCTAATGCATTCGTAAAAAAAAAAATAGCATTTTAAGACAAAATTAAAAATGGCTGATGCCCAAAATGCCGACATGGGAAAATTGGATCTCGTTCGACTCAGTATCCTGCACCAAATCTAGAGAGACCAATCTTGTGTTTTTTGGTCATACTATTGGAAGTTTTAAGCAAAAATATTAATTTTTCATATCTCCTAACCAGTAGGTGGTGCTGTGCCAAAACTGTGCCCTCAGGTCATGCTTGTGATAACATACCAACATTTGTCCCAATAAGCTAAAACTTTGTGGAGATATAGCCTCACGTCCATTTTGACTTGGTCTTTACGGGTTATTACCGTCGATTTGTACAAGGATTCTCTAGGTTGGCGGCCCCCTTGCATAGGTTGGTAGCCGAAGGGGGTGATCATTGACCACTGAGTCGAGCAGAGCGGAATTTTGTAAATGCTTGGATGGACCAGTGCCAGGAAAGTTTTGATGCCTTGAAGGGTAAACTTATTACAGCCCCTGTTTTGCCATATGCAGACTTTTATTTGCCTTTTATTTTAGAGGTGGATACAAGACACAAGGTTTTGGGAGCTGTTATCTCTCAGTAGCAGGAAGGAAAGGTAAGATCTATTGCCTATGCAAACCGTAGCCTTAGGCCCACTGAGCGCAACACTGCCACCTATAGTTCTATGAGACTAGAGTGTTTGGTGCTCAAGTAGGCCACAATGGAAAAATTTCAGGTGTATTTGTTAGGGCACAAATGTATTGTGTTTACAGATAACAACCCTCTCAGTCATTTGACCTCTGCTATTGACTAGCTCTTGACTTTGAGGTGCGTTACCGACCTGGGAAAAGCAATTGGAATGCGAATCCTCTTTCCCGACAGCCTCCCCTAAATAGTGGGGAAATACTCTGTGTGCTCCTACTTACATCTGTTCCTGGTTCTGTAAGGCAGGTAGTAGAGGTTGAGTTGGCCTCACAAACCCTGGTTATCCA
The DNA here is from genome assembly GCF_001660625.3 of Ictalurus punctatus. Classification (NCBI taxonomy): domain Eukaryota; kingdom Metazoa; phylum Chordata; class Actinopteri; order Siluriformes; family Ictaluridae; genus Ictalurus; species Ictalurus punctatus. Next base: position 461,847 of record NC_030438.2, on the reverse strand, counting down.
ATCCGTGGTGAATACTTTTCGTAGTTGTCCATTGGCAGATATTAAGGGGTAATGTACTGTGTACATTGTCTCCATCCTGTAAGAGGGATTTTTTGTCTTGTCTCCCCAAGTTTTGTTTAGTTATAACACTACCATCCACCAAGATACTGGTGAATCACCATACTTCTTGATGTTTGGCCAGAAGCCATGTTCAACGCTTGATTTTTTGCTTGGTGGAATTCGGAAGCCAATTGCAGGTAATGTGCATGAGTGGGTGCTGAAACACCAGACCAGAGTGTATGTTGCCTTTGAGGGAGCCCAAGAGTGTTTATGGATAGCTGCGGATCGCCAAAATACACAATATGATTCTCACGTTTGTGAGGCACCTTTGGGAGAGGGCCAGTTGGTCTATCTTCATGACTTTGGAGTGAGAGGTCGTTTTAAAATCCGAGATTTTTGGAGCCCAGTGGTATATCAAGTGGTACAGGCACCTAGGGAGGGTGGATCAGTGTATACTATAGCACTTGTTGGGAACTTGGACAGGGTACGACGTGTTCACCGGTCATTGTTAAATCATAGACTCCAGAAGGGCCTTGATATAGTTGGCCCTGTTGAGGATTCACTGGGTGAATAGACCCCCTCCCCGGACGTTGAAGAACAGGAGGAGGGTGATTTTGTTTGTTTTGGTACCAGAAACTTTGCCAGTTATGTCAGTGCCATCGGCTGATGTAACTAGGCAGCCGGGCGTTTCTGATCGGCCCTGTGAAGTTGAGGTAGCTGGTCAACCGCAACCTGGCTTAGTGTCTGTGTTACCTCCATTGGAAGAGGGAGTTTTACGTTGGTCACAGCAGGCCACAGCTGGTCAACATTCTAATGTGTCCCACATCCCACAATCACTGGGGGAGAATGCAGTGGTGACTGAAACTTGGGCTAGATCGATCTCTATCTCTGTCTCTGTAATATTTAGGCCCTGGGATCGGGGAGTATCAGTTGAAGATGTATCGTCGGGGCAATGATACAATAGCAGGGAGAAGAACGTGGCAGTATTTTTTGAGCCTTACAGGAGCATCCGTGCCACCACCAGCAGACTCCGCAACAGTTTATTTCCTGAGGTAGTCAGATTAATCAACACTCTGCTGCCTCCTAATACTCACCTGGGTGAGTCAAACGCCTCCCCCATTATGACTCAGTACCACTGCACACCACACTGTACAACGCTGCACCAGTCACTTTTATATTATAGAACTAATTTTTGCTGCTAATATTGCTGCTATACTTGTGATGTTACACTATATAATAGTTTACAGGTTTCAGCCTATGTTCGGTGTATTTACTGTCTTACACTCGTCTCACACTGTTGTGTATGTGCACTTTATGTAGTCCTGCGTACTGTTCTGTGTTGCACCATGGCCCTGAAGAAACAACATTTCGTTACAATGTACATAAGCTATATAGAGGAATGACAATAAAAACTCACTTGACTTGACTGTAATAGAAAGGTGTCAGAAAACACTGTGCATCGCAGCTTGCTGTGTACTGGGTTGCTTAACTGCAGATTGGTCAGAATGCCCATGCTGACTCCTGTCCACTGCCAAGAGTGTCTACAATGGGCATCTGAGCATCAGAACTGGACCATAGAGCAATGGAAGAATGTGTGGTCTGATGAATCATGTTTTCTTTTTGGGGAAGAGATGGCACTAGAATGCACTATGGGTAGAAGGCTAGACAGCAGAGGCAGTGTGATGGTCTGGGCAATGTTCTGGGAAAACTTGGGTCCTGGCATTCATGTGGATTTTATTTTGAAATGTACCACCTACCTAAACATTGTTGCAGACCAAGTACACCCCTTCATGGCAACGATATTCCCT